>NC_091823.1:93007558-93307558 GCF_038994185.2 Dermacentor albipictus
GGCAAACGAGACAGGTGTCTTTTCAACGACTACTCAAAGGCTGCATGCAATTGTCGCCTGAACTACTCAAGCAAAACGCTAAAGATTTTTCATCGAACCGCTGTTATCTCTGTGGCCTGCATGCAAGCGGTCCAGCCGTGTCCTCTCCGCAATAAGATGTCGATAATAATATGTGCATAACAAGAAATCATCAAAATGTAATCTGCTGATAACGATAGCCTAAGGAACCAATGTACAATTGACCGCATGTATGCTACCTGGCCCCACCAGCTGAGCAAATTGGCATTGCAGAAAAGTGCGCATCACAGCAATTTTTCGCCCTTGATACACAGATGAAAATACAAAAAACTGCTCCAGAAAGAAAGGAGCACTGTGGGTGCCGATGCATAATATCGTGATACGAGTGCAGATGTACAATATTCTTGGCTAAGAACAACTTGGCGACAATCTAATTCCTAATGTATCAATACTGCAGTCCACTCCACATAGTTGTGATCTGGCTATGATGTATAGCTCCTCAATATTACGTAGCTCTCTTCTTTTTAACATTACGATGTAACTCTTCTCGCACTTCAGGCGTCTTGGATTCTTGAAAGAGCAAAGTTCCTCACACAGTACAGTTTGTACTGTGTGAAACTGAGTGAGAGAGAGAGAGAGAGATAATTTATTTGAATGAAGGCAGAGAGGTCGGCCTGAGCTAACGCGCTCTAGTCTGCTACTCTGCACAGGGGGAGGGGGAACAGGGATATAAAGGTGTGATGAGGGATGAGGATGACATAGAAAGAGGGATGCGCAACGGTGCGAGCAAGTTCAACACTCTGATAATAAACATTCATAAAACTCATTCATGAAGCCACTATCTGGTTCCGTATCTAATCAGTAGTCCCCAATTCAAATGAACTTAAAGGCGCTAGGACGAAGCTGGTGTGTGGGCCTCCCGTGCGTGAGCAGCACAAGCGCCAAACAGAAGCTTTATAGCATGTAAAGAGCTGCGATAAGCGGCTCCAGCACGGCGAGCACCTGCAGGGCACATTTAGCGGCCGGATTCTGGACATCACTGAGAATCACACGCATTGACTCCACCAGGTGCTTCAGCATTTCCTGTACGCTCTCCTTCTCACTGTATCCGTCTCCTTGCTTGCCCGTAGTCATTGGCCCTATAATTCGTGGCTTCTTCGTGCAGAGGACATCTAGGGCCTACTGGCATGGTCATGGGCCTAGAGGGCAGCAAAGGCCATTCCGTGCATGTATCAGCCGGTGGAGGTGAACGTTTACTGCGTGCTGTCATCGATCTTGAATGAGCATTCGGCGCCATTACCGTCCTCGATGCACGCACAGGCAGAGGTGGTTGTGGCGCCTGTGCCCCGCTATGTAGTTCTTCTGAAATAACTTTTTGGTGATTCTTTCGTGAGCATTGGTCACTTTTGCGAACAGATTGAGCAGCCTTTTTACGTGAAGATTGGTTTCTTGCCATTTTTGGAAGAATACGAACTTCTTGTTTCATCTTTGGGCGCTCCTTCAAAGTCGCTTCGTGTGAGCCAGTACAGTTGAGACATTTAAATGAAGACTCATCACAGTCGGTGGTATTATGCTCTCCGCCGCAACGCGAGCAAGTGGCTTTACTTCTACAAACAGCGCTCACGTGTCCTATCTTGTGACATTTCCGTCACTTAACAGGCCTCGGAACGAATGGTCGTACATGGTGCATCACGTGGCCCACTTTCACAGACACTAGTAATGTCGAAGAAGCAAGTATTAACTTGATACATCGGGAGTTCCACAAGCGCTGAATCTCAAGAATGCGCACCGATGACCTCAAAAGTCACTTGAGGTCCGCATACTTGATGTCACGCTCCACCTCAGAAATCACACCAGTCGTTGTCTCCTTCTCGTAACTAATAAAGGAGCGGACAGGGATTACGCCTAACTGTAGGATGGTCTTTAACTTCTCCAGTATTGCAGATTTTTGACATCTATTGCCCGGATGTTCATGTGAGCGTTGATCCTGATTTTGTTGATTTGCCTAGCGGCCACACTCTCCAAATACTCAGTTAGAAACTGCCTGCTGAGGGAGTTCATGCTGTGTGACGTCGAGAGCGGCACGTAAGAAACCATGAAGGATTCCTGCTCACTCTGATTCGATGGCGTCGTCTCAGTCAACATACGGCGCATCTTCTTCATACGGCGGCCCATGACTACGGTGCACTCGTTGTCAGATTCCATGGCTTCTGGCGTTGAGCTCAGTCAGGAATAGCGCTGGTCCGAGCATCCAAAGGCACGTCGTCCAAAAGTGAGCGATCAAGCAGACGACTGACCTTGTTCAGGTGGTCGTGGGAACATCTTTTTGCTGATCTTTCAGGAAGTGACTCTCACGAAAATGGCAAATACGTAAAAATTTGCATAACCAAAGCATTATTTTTCTTAAAGATGTATTTTTTACTTTGTAAGCTTTAAAATCTGGAGTACAAAACAGTGCAAAAACGTATTTTCTGTAATTGCAATATTTCGTAAAGGCGCACTAGGGAGTTTTTATTTAGTTGAGAACTATTGCTTCATATAAGTGCGTGGAAGCCTAGATTATTACCACGGCAACGAAATTCAACCAATAAAATAGAACAACTAAACAACTTTTACAACTAACTATATTCTACAACAGTTGTAGCTATTTGTGGCATTACATTTTTACATTAAAAATATATTGAAATAGATGTGGACCGCAAGGGCTCATATTTTGAAAGTCGAAAGATCCGTTTTTACTTGAAGTCAACAGTTCGGCTAGCCGACATTGAATCGTCTGATTCAATGTCACCACTAGTCTTTGTCTGTTATTCGGTTTTGTCTTGATTCGAGTAGCCGCGATGTTATGCTATGTAATGAACCCATGTTTATGTTGAGGAACGCCCACCTTCCATCTGCGCGTATGTCCCTAATGCATTCACCGGCACGATACTGCGTAGGCGTTAACGTTACTCATAGGCAGATGTGCAAAACGCAAGCACAATTATAGCGTCCTCGTCCGCGCTCGGTACGGCTGCCTTTCGATAACGTGGATCCTTATCAACTTGCCGGATCTTCAGTCATTATAAACCGCACAAGCGAATTCACTTTTCTGTGTGAAAATTACTTTGCGCAGACGGCAATTAATTGCTGATCTACAGCACTGAAGTAGCGAGACCCTTTTAAAATCTCGGTAGAGTTATAAATTTCCAACACTACAAAACATTCCGGAAAAAAAAAATGTAATTTGCTGTTCATCAACGGGATCAGGCGTACGACACGTTTTCATCGAAGGCAGGAACACCACAAGAAGGCCGTGCAATGAATAGAATTACTTTATGTATGAGGTTGCGAACTTGATACAAAAGCCCTTGAGACGCTTCTTCGATAATACACGGACGCCTCAGCCTGCTGCGTCTAGGAGGCACGAAAAGCCACGGAGTTCGCTGCGCAGTGCGGTGGCTCCGAGATTAGTAGCACTCCTGGGAACACGTGGGTGAGAGGTGGCAAAAGAATGAAGATCTTATTGGCCTTGCGGCTGCAGTGAGCACACTATAGGCGCTTTCGTTTCGCAAGGCTTATTGTTTTAAGGAAATAAATCCACGCCTGATCTCTTGGCTAAGGCTGCTTGCTCTGCTCCCTAAGTGTTTCTCTTGCTTAAATCAGGATTAACAGAATTATCGGCAGGCAAAATACAAACAAAAAATACAATGAGGAAAATAATTTGTTTTCGATTCCCATAGTTTATATGCATTGGCGGCTCACGGCGATCATAGGAAGTTCAAGTTACCGTCTGTGTTTCTTCAGAAATCCTAGCATTTACAAGAATTAGTGTATTCAATCGTGGTTGCTGAGTTAGTGATTGACATTTGCCTACAGATGACGCGCAGAATGTTAGCGTCAGGACGTATGTGTGAATGACATCAAAAGAAAGTTGCAGTAACGTGAATATGCTGACTAGTGAAGTGATTGGTTTAAAATTTAGCCGAATTCGCGTAGTGTATTTAAATTCATATGCTACGTACACCTGTCGCACCATGGTAGAGATAACGTGTCTTTTGTGTGGTTAGTTTCACTTGGCTGTATTTTTTTTCTTTAAACCATTTATGTCGTCGAATAATCAGGTAAAAATATCACTCTATCCGAAATAACTGAGCCATGCATCAAGCACCTTAGACTGCATGACGTAAAAGTGTACATTAAGATTTTATTCCAACCCCTTGACGTCAAATTTACACACCTGCCGACGCAAGCATCGGGCGGCGACCCAGAGTGATGTTTCGACAGCCCAAACAAGTACTCTCCTCATACATAGAAGGTAACTTTTGTTTATTTTTAAAGAGAATGGCATTGCCTACCTTTGCAGGCCGTCGTTATCTGATTGGATCACAACAGCCAAGAAGCGCGTAGAAGTGGAGAAAGTTTCAGTAGGACCGAGCTAGAGAAGTGAAAGTAGATGACCGAACGATGAGCGTGGTGCCAGCGTCTGCTATTAGTTCGTTTCCTATTAGCTTGTGGTGGGTGATCGCAAATTGTGATGAGCTGCAAAGAAAGATTAAAACTGCCGCTGATATGAATCCCCAGCGAAACAAATTCGGCAGGGTGATATTGTATGTGTTACTAAACGGCTTGACAACGTTATACTGCCACGCTTTTTTTTTCTTTTTTTGTGAATGCAAAAAAAGTCCGTTTACCTCGGTAAAAGCGAGTAAGCAGTCCCCGAGTGATCGGCAAGCAACCAACGTTTATACCTTTCAGAACAGAGCAGTATACTGCTATTCTGAAAAAAAAGATGCCTCACTTTTGTTCGGCATAATAATGCATCTTAGTGCGTACACGCTCCTCTGACGTTATGAGCTTTCCCAATTTTAAGACGTTGCCTGACAGACGGGTGAAGTGGGCGCAGCACGCAAAATTTTTACTAATAGCAGAGGGCTGATTGCGAAAAAGGTGTAGATTTGGAAAGATTACCTTTGCTATTGTTCGGCCTAACAATGTCGGTGCGTACATGTCATATCAGATAGGGAGTTCTCAAGGTTTTGGTTACATCGCCTGATAGGCGAAGTGGAGGTGTCTTGAACAATTTTAGACCGGTCATGAAAAGCTAGTGGCCGAAATGGACTACAAATGGATTGGAATAGCTTAATGTTCTAACCCTTGTGTGTGTCGCAAAGCGTGTGATATAAACACGGAAGCACGCTCTTTATGAGAGTCCTGACTGCTCAATTGTTTCTTGTGCACACCGTAACACAAAAATGAGTTACTCGCATCAAACGTGTGCTTCTCGATTCTTCCCACCTGTTAGTATAGTGAGAGTTTTAAGAAAGAAATGATTACCGGTATTGCTAAAGAGCGAGCTGTCAAAATATTGCAGAGGCAGTTCGTTCTCCTCGTACATCACTTTATGTTTATTGTGCGCCTACCACGTGCGCTTATGTTCAGCGCATTGTCTCCTAGCAAGAATAATCTGCTGATCTGTGAGCTTACAGCAGCCGTACTTGTGAAGGCTTTCATATTTTACCAGGGCATAGTGAAGGAAAAACAGCAAGAGAGAGAAGAAGCGTTACTGGCAAGTAGCCCATTCGAAAGCCCAGTCTTTCTGCAGTGATCACGCTTTGCGTGATATCCCAAAGCGTCGTTGAAACTGTAGAAAAAAAGAAAATGCGGAAGAGAGGAGCCACATGTATTTATTAAATTTAAGGCTAAAATATCTGGTAGAATTGAATAAGCGTGCTTTGATCGCGGTTTATGAGCAAACACTTTTCCAGCTTGCGCCTCTACACATCTTATGCAGCTCACGGAAAATCTTAGAGAGGCCCCTATAAACAAAGAGCTCTACGTGTGGGACGACGAAGAGTGAAGCTATGAGCAAATATTCCGTTAGATAACACATGCGCGTTTGTCTGTACCTAGCACTTGTAGAGCAAAATGAGATGCAAACTGAAGACTGCAGGGAAGAATGTGGGTGGTTGCGGGTGGTAGAATGCTCAATAGCAGTGATGAAGTACGAGGGATCAGGGTCATGGTGGCGGCAATATATCTTCCAAGAAGGAGCGCTTCAACGCTCTCGAACAACGAGCAGCAGTCCACAGAGGGGTGCTGAGCACAGCCAATGCCCAGAGGCAATGCGTTTGTGAGGTAGGGGCAAGATCAGTGGAGTGTGTGGTTGGCGATGTTATTGCAATAGTGTTACGCTTTCTTGAAATTGCGTCGACATGCGACGTTAATGGAATGCTAGTGCACATGGTGGAAAAAATGCGATCGCGTTCGAGAGAATGGGTTGCTGAATCTCGGTGGAGTCTTCCCGCATGGCCCATGAACTATTTTTTAAATTTCGTGTATTTTGACATTCTATTTTTAATTTGTCAGTTCTTGGTTGTTTGTATAATAAGAATTTGTCTTCAGTGCCCTCCGAAATAAAGTACTTGCCGAGTTGTCCGATGGTTGTTGTGGTGCACAAGCTGCGTTATATGGGCGAACATTTCTGTCTTACATTTGTCTACTTCTAGTTATCATTTCACTAGCAGGAGCAGTCGGCCAATTCAGCGCGAGATCATCTAATAGAAGAGCAGTCATCCTTTCCATATACGTAGGTGGTTTTACCGCATTTGCGAAATTCTGACAAAATAAAGTAAGCCGATAAACTGTGTCCGCTCGCTTTGATGACTCAAAACGGCGCTTGTTGTGAACATTTCCAGCTATGATGAGTTGTAACTGCGTTGTATACGTTAAATTGAAGAACATTTTCGGAGCGCTCTTAAAAACATGGTCGCCACAATGACTCATAGCCATTTTTGTCTAAGTGCCCACCAGCTTCCTTTTCTTCTGATCACACAGAGAATTTCGACGTCCAGTTTCTTCTCTGACGAAGCACACGTGTACTTATAGATCCATGTGTTCACTTCCTTCTTACAATCACGTAGGCCTGTAAAGTAACTACCAAATTCCTTAATACGCATGCTTAGGGCCCGTCTGTTGTGACTTTGACGGAATGCTCAATAGCTGCTGTGGCTGTTCCCTTACAGTACTTAGATGAAAATGGCCAAAGTGGGTATTTGTGTGTGACGCATGAACACGCAAATACACGTACGCACAAACGCACGTGCAAGAACGCAACCACAGACACAAGCACGCACACACGCACACACGCGGACGCAGACACGCACATACACACACGCACGCACATGCAAGAAAACAACCACACACACCAGCACGCTCACATACACACGCTTGAGCCCTCACACATGCAAGCACGCACACGCTCACTGCAGGGACTGCACAAATGGAAACGACACCAGTTCCATTACTGAGGCTTCCACCAATCGCTTCAAGGTTCGTGTGGGTTGTGTGAATAATTTGACATCGCCAGTGCGACAGCGCCACCGAGTCCATTAAGCTCGTCCCACCGCGGTTCTCTCACTCCCTTTCGTTCGCCGACAAAGCCAGATTGCAGGATCCTGGGGGCGTGTGTGGCCGTTGCTGCATTTTCTGGACGGCGGCCTCTGCCTGGGGCACACGCATGCACGCGAAATGTATCTGTCTGCCTTCCTTTCCGCTTTAGTCTTTGCTGTTTTCCGGTCTCCCACCTAGGCACGCCACAAGACATCCGAGCATATTGTCGACATGGGGCTCAAATATTTCTGTAATCCAAGCATAACGAGAACGTCTTCCTCACGAAGCGACCGCGAAAACGCCCGTAATTGACGGGTGTGAGCTGCCCGTTGTGTTACTTTGCCGTGGGAAGAGATAGACTATGCAGACGCAGGCATTTCACCCGCTCTACTCAGACGGGAAGCGCTTTACCCATTACAATACATTCCTGAATTACCGCGCTAGCATATGCATTTCTTATTTTTGGCAAGATTGATCTTATTTACTATAGTTTATGGGCACTAACACCGTTACTCGATGTTACTTTTTCTCCAGCACAGTGTAGCCAACCACTATTTATCTTGCCTTACTGCCCTGCCCTTTCCTCCCTTGTTTAATCATTCTCGGCAGCAGCTACAAGAGCTTGAAATGGGGTGCAGAAGGGTGACGATCCTCTAGTGTCAAATAATTATAGTACCATATTTTATTCTCTTGTAATTTCACGACAACAACCGTGTTCATTCACTTAAAAACTTGTTCTCTGTTCAGACTACTGCTGTCTCGCCGGACATTATGTGCTAACAAACACATTTTTCTGTAAAATATTATTAAAGTGTTGTAGCTTATCAGCACCCACATTTCACCGCATGCACTCTTTTGTACTATTTCTTCATTTTACGGACGAAGTGTCTTCAGGCAGAACGCCGGCTCTTCCAGCTCTACTCATTTTGTGAATTTCCTAGACTTTGCCAGTGGACTGCTATTTCCTCCTTAACTGCGATGGAGATCGAGTCTCACGCGCGTCCACCGGACTCGGCAGTGCCCGCGGCGGCTGCCTCCAGGAAGCGCAACGGCACCGAGAGCGACACGGACAGCGACGACACCATGCACTACTATATCAGCGGCGAAGATTCTTGTGACGACACCTTCGAGCTGGTGCGGAGTCGTAAAGCAAAGCGCAGATTTCTCAGCGCATCATCGAGTTCGAGTGAATCCACCGTGAGATCTTCGCGGGATACCGAGGAGCTCACCATCCTGTTCTCGCCTGTTCTCGCCACTGACAACCTGAGACGCCTCAACAGGCAAGCCGTGTCTTCTCATCTAGAAGCGCTGGTTCCAAACGAAATCAAAGACATCAGAGTGAACACCCGTAAGAACGTGCTAGCGATTGACGTAGAACACGCGGCTGCGTTGGATTCCTTGCGCAAGATCACGGAACTTGGCGGGATGAAAGTCCGCCCTTATATTCCGCTGGGCAAACAAGTCCGTACTGGCGTAATTTACGATGTTGACGAGACCATCGTCGACTCCGACCTGTCAATCTTAATCAAGCCAGCTACAGAGAACACCATCATCACAAACGCGTTTCGTCTAGGCACGTCACGGTGTGTGAAGATCATATTTAAGGGCGAATCCCTCCCATCGCATGTAAAAGTGGGCCACTTCCGACACGCAGTTCGCCCTTTTATACCAAAACCACTGCAGTGCTGGAAGTGCATGAAGCTTGGCCATGTGAGTAGTGTGTGCAATAACACTACCGTCTGTTCTCGCTGCACTGGGCCCCACACCACAAACACATGCGAGGCCAGTGTGCTGAAGTGCACAAACTGCAGCGGCCCTCACGATGCATCTTCGAAGGAATGCCCTTTGATTCGAAAGGAAATGCAAATATTGAAGAAAATGGTTAGAGACCACTCGTCTCACCGAGAAGCAGCAGCATCTATTAAGCGACGACGATCACGTCGCCGGCGTCGATCAAGACCCTCCAAAGCCTCTGCAGAACGCCACACACGTATATCACCACCCACTCTTCCGCCCAGGCCAAACGCAGTCAGCTCCAAGGACACGGGTGCATCGAACAGCACGGCTGCTGACGCGTGGCCTGCACTCCCGAAGCTACATGCCCCTACTGAGCGGAGTGATACTTCTACAGCAGGGGACACTTCGTCTGTTCCTGATAAATTGGCGGACCAAGATCAACAAATTGTTGTTATGATCAGCTCTCTGGTGAGTGCTATTCGTGTTCTTCTGGACAAGCTACAGACACCAACAGCTCGAAGTGCATTGCAAGTGCTGGATGCCATCAGTCCGGTTCTGGCGAGCCTTCAGAAGTCCAGTGCTTGAGAACTTCTACAGCAGCACCATGGCTCATCGACACCACCAACGATCGTTCCGGGATGATGTGAGAAATGCCTCCATATTCCAATGGAATGCGAGAGGCCTGAGGTCCCGTATTTCGGATTTTCGACAGTTCGTATTTGCAAACCATTTTCCTATACTAGTCATCTGTGAACCGAACTTATCAGCTTCCATAAGACTGTCGGGATATGAATCTTTTGTTTCCAACACGTGTGTCCGTAGCAGTAAGGTTCTGGTCTACATTCGCAAGGACCTTACGTATTTTTCCCAACAAGTAGCGCCACACGACGGTAGCCAATACGTCTCTGTTACTGTGAAAAAGAAGAAGCTGTCTTTTACTCTTATCGGCGTCTACCTTTCCCCAACAAGTCAGTTTGATAGAAAAAGACTGGAATATATTATGGCTGCTACTCCCGGTCCTTGGATAATAACAGGGGACTTCAACGCTCACCACCTTATATGGGGAAGCTCCAGGATAAATTCGAGGGGCAGGTCACTAGTATCCTTTGCATCAGGCCACAACCTGTGTCTTCTAAATGACGGAAGCCCGACATTTCTGCGAGGAACTAAGTACAGTAGCTGCCTTGACTTGACTTTGGTGTCACGTTGCCTGACTTTGAGCGTGCAGTGGTTCACTGATATTGAAACTCATGGAAGTGATCATATACCGACCTATGTGAGAATTGATGGACTAGACGCCACATTACCGGTTGTTTCTCGCCAAATCGACTGGTCAGTCTTTCAGGATCGCGTAGAAGACACATGCAAGACACATATTGCACGCAGATTAGAAGACATAATTGCGGACGCTATGCAAGATTGTACACGCTGCTTCACACATCCATCAAAGCGTACAGAGAATGACATTGAATTGGAAAGGCTTCGTGCACTACGTCGCCGAGCTGAAAGGAGGTACAGGCGCACGAAGTCAATTCTTGACCTCAGAGAAGCTCGGCGCATGCAAAAGAAGATCAAACGCCGTATGGATAAGCTAGCGAATCAAAGATGGAAGTGTTTTTGCGACTCACTAGACCCCCGCAAGCCATTGTCCTGTGTATGGCGTACCCTACGGGGTCTTTGCTCAAGTCCCCAGCAACGACACCCATTCAACGCCCTTGCTCTCTATCAAAACCGCTGTGAGATAGACGTCGCAGAGGAATTTTGTGCGAACGTCGCCGGCGGCGCAGTTTTAGTCCCTGACATGGCTCTAGGCAACATCCCCGGCCCACGAGATGCAAGCATGGACGCTCCATTCTCTATGGAAGAGCTAGAAGCTGCTATGGCGCTCTGTAAGTGTTCGTCTTCACCAGGGCCCGATGGCATAACGTATACTGCTTTGCGCCACCTAGGCAGAGAAGCACGAAGAGAACTCCTCAACATTTTTAATAGTTCATGGCAAGATGGTGTCGTCCCACAGGAATGGAAACGCAGCCGCCTGGTACCGCTTCTAAAAGCAGGAAAGTCACCGCTCGAACTGGCATCCTATCGGCCTATAGCTCTTGCCAGCTGCGTCGGGAAGCTCATGGAACGTATAATCCTCATGCGTCTCGAATGGTACCTTGAACACCACAAGATTTACCCTGACTCTATGGCGGGATTTCGACGGGGTCGTTCATCGATTGACAATGTCATCGATCTAGTAACATCTGTGGAACAACAAAAATATCGGAAGCGATTATCAGTAGCACTCTTTCTTGACGTGAAAGGCGCTTACGACAACGTTTTCCATCAAACCATTCTAGACGCACTTTTGACAATCGAACTAGGAGGACGAGTATATCGTTGGGTCAGTAACTACTTGACACAAAGGTCCTTGTTCGTACGAACGGAAGATGGTCCGACTACCGACCACTACACATGCCGAGGCGTTCCCCAAGGTGGTGTTCTAAGCCCTATTCTTTTCAACCTCGCGCTTCTTGGGCTGGCCAAATCCCTACCAGAAACAGTGAGTGTTTCCATCTACGCCGACGACATCTGCATCTGGACATCAGCGGTCACTCGCCTGCAGGTTCGCGCACGGCTACAGAAAGCAGCAACGCAGGCATCTGACTACCTTCACGCACAAGGCCTTACCATCTCAACAGAAAAATGTGCGATAGTCGCTTTTACGCGAAAAGCGATGAGGCCTTATCCGGTATGCATCAATGGTCAGCCTATCTCCTACAAGAGAAATCACCGGTTTTTGGGCGTCATTGTAGACTGAGACCTCACTTGGAGCCCTCATGTTGCCCACTTAAAGAAGAAGCTCACATCTATTGTTCACGTTTTCAAGTTTATCGCCGGCAAAACATGGGGATCGTCAGTGGGCTCCATGCTACAGTTATATAGAGCACTGTTCATCGGATTCCTACGCTACAGTTCTCCCGTGCTTGCTAAAACATGCAAGTCAAATCTTCGAGAACTTCAGAGCGTGCAGGCGCAGGCACTACGTGTTTGCCTAGGCCTTCCGCGCAGCGCCTCAACAGCTGGACAACGCGTGTTTTTCTCCACTTCTGCCGATGGGAAGCGCCTCCTTCAAGTAGTATGATCAGGCACGAACGAACGTCTCTGTCTTCTCTTTCTGTCTCTCTCTCACTCACACACACACACACACACACACACACACACACAAACACACACACACACACACACACACATATATATATATATATATATATATATATATATATATATATATATATATATATATATATATATATATATATATATATATATATATATATATATATATATATATATATATATATATATATATTATCAATGGACACCGGCAATTTTCGTGGAATTAGCGTCACTTGCTTTCTTGACCAATTGATTGCTAAAAGCGAAACAACCTTGCTTGCAAGCCCAAAACGAGCCCATAGTAGCCATCCTATCTATTTATTTATTAAATGACACCCAATGCAACAATGCGAGTATTCCGAGCTAAAGAAAGACGTGACGCTGTTAGCTCTGTAATTTATAATAGAAATCTTGCACTACTTAAATTCAAGCGAAATCCTTCAATCGAATGAAATGTATGCAGGTGAATTCTATCGCTTTATGAGGTTGCCGGTCACTCGCTGCAACACGTTTTCTAAGGACGCACATGTAGCGACAAACGATCCAGCAACATATACGCAACAAGTTTTGCACCGTGGAACACATCTAAAAAAACATCTCCGTGGCTTCTGGAAACCGAAGACGTTGACGGAAATACAAAAACATGGACACGCTGCAAGACGCCGTGCAAGAAAGAAAAGCCAATCAATCGCAATAGCAAAGGTTTCTTCTCAACGTGTGTCTTCTGTTGCAGAATGTTTTCGTGGGATCAGTATAAGTAATGAACCTGAAAAACACCAAGATTTTGAGCACAGAAGCTAACGTTTAAAATAACCAACATGCATATCACGTCACTGAAAACGTCAGCAGATCCGCTGGATGGCCACACTTCTTCCAGTGCACCAAATTTCCCAATGTGGAACCCTGCGTGGTTCCTCAGTGGCTATGGTGTTGGGCTGCTGAGCACGAGGTCGCGGGATCGAATCCCGGCCACGGCGGCCGCATTTCGATGGGGGCAAGAACACCCATATACTTAGATTTAGGTGCACGTTGAGGAATCCCAGGTTGTCGAAATTTCCGGAGTCCCCCACTACGGCGTGCCTCATAATCAGAAAGTGATTTTGGCACGTAAAACCCCATAATTTTTTTTTCCCAATGTGGAGAAGCGATTGCCCGCCTGTCTTATTCCCTCGCTGGCTCTTTCATTCCTCTTGCATGGTTCATAATTTGTAATTCATTATGAATTGACTGACAAGTAATCACGCACGTGTTCTCGATTTCTACGCAGGCATCGTCCTTAGCACTTTTAGCTCAAGCAGCTAGACAAGCTTGCGCTGAGTAGCATCTGCATAGACGAAGGCGTCGAAAACCTTGTACAAGCAATAACAAACCTGCTCAAAGTTGGTCGTGATATCTCTCTGGATTATTCACGTCAAAACAATACAGCAGGCTAGAAGTTCGTGACCATGCAGCAAGTGAAATTTCTTACCTGGAAGTTGATAAACGCCGATGTAAGCCTCCAAATGAATATTTTTACTTTGAGCACAGTGCGCAGTAGAAGCGCCCTGTGAATGCTTTTATCAGCATTTCACACAGTAACGCAAGAAAGCAACTTGTCACAGAACATTTTCTACGGAATTTAATCCCCTAAATGTTGTTTCTCTCATCTCCCCTTTCTACGGGGAAAAAATATTAACCCGCTACTGAATATTGGCCAAGAACAAGGATGATAATAGAAATAAACTTATCGCTTCAGGCTGTATACACCATGCTATTTTATATCAACACAGTAGAGCGAAGTGGCCTCTCTTAACTTTTAAACTTACCTTTGGGCATCAGTGCTGACTTCCGTGCTGTCCGAGTATTTCCTTCTAGCAAGGTTCCAAGTACATGCACCAGCAAAAATATTCGGCAACTTTCAAATAGCGTTATCGTGCATTAACTGAAAACAGAATAGATCTAGTCCGCATCTTACCAAATGCATAGCGAACACCTGGTAATGCGTGAGCTGAAGTGATCGCACATCGCTCACGATATTGACATCAAAATGTTTTAGACCGATAACATCACTATCCTGGACTGCTTTTAAAATATCATGTAAGCGGGCCTTCTTAGGCTTGCTGCTGTTGCTGGCGTTGTCAAAAACTTCTTGTTGCTGGCTCTACACATGCCCACATTACACCTGCAAACAATTCGCCATGGACCTTCAGTATTTCGTTCTAACCACCGGCTACACTGCAGATATTCTTTCTCGTCCAACGACAAAATTTATTGCTGATATAGGGCGGCCTAGTGCAGTGGAAATTATTGTGTATACCCTGTCAACAATTAAACGCTTTTAAAATAAATTACTGGCCCTTACGTACGTCTAATGCAAGCTGTTTACATAGCGTTAAAGTGTGCATGGATTGAAGACATTTAGATTAACGCATGCGAATACAAACGCAAAAAAATGTCATCGAGGGTAGTGCCATCTTGTTGGTTCATGTCAACGCTCTTCAAAAGTAGTGTTCATAGCATGCGCGTTTCGTTTCTGTGCTGACGTATCTCTACAGGCTTAAACGGACGTCAGAATCAATGAACAATCTTAAAAATTGACCAGATTGAAGTGTATAACTAGTGATTTAGGCCAGTTGAAAACAAGCATAACCTTAAATCACCATTTATTGGCGATGAACAATAGCGATAGCGCAGTCATCACGACATCCACATTGAAGCATGATCGACAGCGCCGCCACGTTTGACAGCGGTATTTGCCAAACGCACTTCACCACGTTATTCTCGCGAAATAGCGTTGTTTAACACGGCGTACATTAGCCACAAAAACATGATAACGCACAGAGCATACTAAGTGAGAATACTGTTTTTTTTTACGTGCGTAAGACCTTTGTTTGACCGCGTAATGATGTTCTAAAACTGTCTTTTGATTCTTGTAGCTTTAACGTATTTCTTTTTTCGAGGTTAACATGGCGCAGCCAGATGGAGCTCTATTTTTTAAGGAACGCCCGATATCGGTGCAGTTTGAAATGCTTGATTCGACAGAAGCATTTATGTTTCACGCTATTCTTGTCATGACAACGTGCAGAAGGTAACTGATATGGGTTTTTTACTAGGAGACGGGGTTTGGATGCTTTGGGGGCGAAGCGCGGCAATAAAAGCTCTTCGCAAATGATCACCATTTTCGCCATGATGGCATGCTCGTAGAATTAGCCTCTTAGCATGCGCTTGGGGACGTTTTATGGCTGGAGGCCTTCCGTACGCAGTATGGTTTTACTAGCTGTTTGCTGTCAGACTCATAATATGTAATGCGGACAAAAGTCCCGCTGTAGCGAGGTGCTGGAACCTCATCGATTTCAACGCAGGGCAAACGCACTTCTTGTGGGTTTGCCCTGCGTTGAAACCGACGTGGCTCCAGCACCTCGCAGCATCGGGACTTTCGCCGCGTAATCCTAGCCATTACTCTGCATGGACGCAGGGACCACATTATCGATCCCTCCTAGAATTTATTAGATCCGCAAATGTTTTTTATTCATTTAATCATCCTTATTTGCCCGCATCCCATACACTTGTATGACCTGAGGCATTAACCCCCATATTGAAGAAATAGTAATATCTAATGGCGGGAGATTGGGCAATGTCAAGAAAAATTTCCCAAGTTATTGCAAACAGCTAAAGCTAACTTGCTGTACAAGAAGTCGCACAGAGTTTAGCACATGCCAAAATGCGTCACGCAGATTTGCTGTAACTAGAATTGAAAAGAAACGCGAGAGGCATGCTTCCATTACAAGCCATTAATTGTGCGCAGCGTTAACGTCGTACTTTTTCGCATTTAAGTTAAAATGTTTTTTTCAGATTTTGTGCGAATGCACTACCTCAGGCGCAGCCCTTTGTTTCTCGGGATTCTCACGTAATGAAGGCACCACAGCGGGCGTTTGAGTGCTTTTGTGATAACGCATGTTTCCATTTTACACTGTGTAGAATACTGCGACTGTCCTTGCGTCATAACAGAGCCATCGATCAAGCGACGGCTTCTCAGGACAGGACGTAACCAGGGCCTCAGCACAGGTAGCGTATCCACGAATAGGCCACGTCGTAATCGCAGGTATGCCTCTCCAGATAAGCGGAATCGGCCCAGACGTCGTTAACACAACTCACATCGATCCAAGCGAACCAAGAGAACAAAACGGCATGATCACTATAGTTATTGTTTCACTGCGGTGAGCAGTAATTTTATAAGGAGGCAAAGCACTGTGATCAAGATGCGCTCAACAAAAGTAAGCTCATTCCCAGCAACTCTTTGACAAAGCAAATTAACCATATAATACGGGCCAGTGACATTTAAAACAAGAAACAATATATCGGTGGTTTTGTTTTAGTTCGACGAGAGAGCGCTTGCTTCAAGCAAGTAGCGCATGAACACGTGAACTTTTACAACTTTTGCTCTTCAGAGTGCTTTATAACAAACAATCAACACTAAACAAGGAGGTTAATGACGCTGACGGTTAATAAATTCAGTCTCTGTTATAGTTTTTTTAGGTGCTGCCTGCAACAACGCGCCTGGAACAACATACTTTAAAGCGATCGATTATAGTGGACATCTACGAACAGCATCTTTTACGCATGAACCACAGTCGAAATGTTGAGTCCAAGAAATGTTGCAGTCACGCTTCGTGACTGTCAAAGTCAGGTGTCGGGCGACCAAAGTAATTAAGGCCGCTTCCAACCGGCCACCTACACTACGCTGCACCACAGATAGCGTCCGTCATATCACAATCGAGTCTACGCGCAATGAAGGGTTGGGGAGCGTTCTTGCTTGAACCTATACAGACGACCCGCAAGTTGAAAATGCACACTATACTATGAGCACACACGGCGGCAGCCAAGCTGCGTTCACTGCAGGACGTTGTCCACCTCTCGAGTCTCGCTTGATCACTGTCGTACGTCTCAGGCGCGAAACAACCGACACAGTTCTTTCTCTTCATATCTTCTTCAGTTTTGCTTCAGCACGCAAGTCAAAGACGCCGTAGTTGTTCTGGCACACACAGACACACTTTTCACTTACACAAAAGCAGGTATTTTTGGTTCTCCCGGCTCTGCGAGAGTGGGCGGCTTCCAGCGCCTCGAAGAAATTCCTCGGTTTCAATATCCTCGAAGTGACGGATTCACGGGATGGTCCTCGGTCCCACACGTTTCACGGAGATGCACGTGATTTGGTACTACCATGCCAAATTAATTACTATTAGCACCGAAATCCCTGAAAGAAAAAAAAAGACAATTGAAAGTGAGGGAAACACAACGAAACCCAATTCAAAGTATTTCGTGGAAATAAACAACAGCGTGCCCAGTTGCGCTTTCAGTGAGCTTACGTGCTTGAACCGAAAAATGCAAACGTTCGAAGGCAATAAGAACGAAGAAAATCTATAAGAAAAACCGACTGATGAAGGTAAATCAGAGTGAGATATGCTTAATCACCATAAGAATGCTGCAGTCAGGCTTCATGAAAGGCAAGTATCAACGAAGAGTGCAGGTATTTATATACCCGAGAGCGCAGCGTATACAGAAGCGTCGCGCCTCCGTTTCCTTAGTTTACATTGCATATTTGTGCTTTACTGGCAGGAATATCTGTACCATGAGTCCCAACATCGTGGTCGGAGCAGATGCCCCGTGTTGCTTGGGAAAGGTAGAAGCACACGGAAATTAAGAGTTGGCCGTTCCTGCACCAAGGCTGCTGTGCCCTCTTATTATTTTTTTTTTGTCCTGTTAGCTGAAATACAGGTTTGTGCGACAGTGAAGTATTCGAGCCGCCAGAATAAAGCAAGGAAAAGAAAGGGATGCCATAAATGCATGCGCAGTGAACTATTCGCAAGCAACGGAAACAGGCATGAAAACAATCAGATTTAATGAAGAAATTGGTTGCTTTTCAGCGTATTTTTACAACATCATGTACTATGAAGAAGGAGGGAAGTCGGATGTGCATTCCCATAGATTGAGCTTTCAGTATTGTTAGTCGCAAGCGTACTTAAAACTGTCAACGTTGTGCCACATGAAAAACATTTTGGGCATCACTGAATAAGGCCTACGATTGATAACCGCTATTTACTGAATTGCCACAAAGAAATCGATTTATGGGCTGCTTATATACAAAGCGTCATTTGATGTAATAAGAGTATATGTCCCATATTATAAGATGTCGCGAAGCGGTGCAGATTGAAAACAAAGCTCTTGGTATTATGAAGCAGAGTGCGTTTTGCGGTGGATGTGCATAACTTGAGTGCTTTCCAGAGGCGTTGAGTGAAGTATATTTTTCTAATGTGTAAGACCTTTTGTGTACCTTTTTGAGCAGTGTGTTGTTTTTAGTTACAGGCGAGACTCTTTGTCGAGACAATGAACCGGTAAAGACTCCAGCCGGATGAAGTGTCGGTGGACGGCATACTGAAATCCAAATGGAGATCGAGTCAATTGTATGCATTATTGCCAAGTTCAAAAGATACTGTAACTGTAATTGTAAAATAAATACCCGTAGGGGCCCTGTCTTTAGAAAACAGTGTAGCAATATGGTTGTAGCCTACACAAGCCATAGGAAGAAGAGGGGTTCATATTTGTTCATTGAGAAAGGAAATTAGTACTATTTCCTTCGAAAAAACGTGGCAAAAGCTATTTATTGCGTAGTCATACTTCTGTATTTGGAACGTAAACTGGAAACCATCTAGGGATTACTTAGTTTGGATTTCAGGTGCTAGAGAGATTGAACTCCGCCTATTCGCTTAAACTTCATTCGTATAGATTAAATGTTGAACGTGGGACTGCGTGTGTGGCACATTAACAATTAGTCCACGAATGTGAGGAGCTGCAAGTGAAGTACTACGAGCTGATGACTCAATGACTTTCCGACGAAAAGGTCACTTAGTTAACATGAGAATCTTATCAACAATGATACCAAGATTATCTTATCAGAAGTTGTTTCGCTCACATAAAAGGTGTCCAATCAAAAAGCATAGCGTTTTATTTTCCTGCTTACTTTCAGACCTAGTGACATAAAAATTTCAAAAGTCCAGCAGAGAACCCTTAGCAAGTATCCGAGCCCATCATCCAATGTGTACTAAGCCATTTCTTTTCCTTTATTTTTGCCTTCACAACAGCTTCATCATGCGTTGATCGTTTTACATACGAGTCCTACCCTCAAAAATTGATTCTGAGCAAAGAAATCTAGACTGTGCTAAGCGAGCTGCCATCTCTACACATACGTTAAGTACGCTAGACCACTGACTTCCGTGAATTACGCAGTTGGCGGGAAAAAACATGCCTGGTTACTCCTACTGGCGTTTATGCAATAAATACATAATGATTTAGGGGCTTCCGTTTCGAAGTGGCAGTCTCTGCACTCACCGGCGGCAGCGGCATATCGTAGAATTCCTCGACGATGTCTGCCCTAGTGTGCTGGCGCCTTCCTAGAGTGCCCTCGGCGACGTGCGGCCGCATTCGGGCCGACGAGGTGCCGTACGGACAGGGTGCGTACAGCTGCTGCTGCTGCAACTGTTGCTGCTGCTGCTGATGATGATGCGGGAGTTCGCCGTTGCGAGCTGGTGTCGGCAGCGGCTCCTTCTGTTTGTCCCAAGTGGCCAGCGCAACCTCCTCGCACTTGGAAGCGGGTTTCAGGCGGGGTTCGGCTGCGTTTAGTCAGGAAAGGTGTCTTAGTGACACCACCTGGCGAGTCTATCTTATGTAGCAATATTAGGCCGGTGACAACGTGCACTACGATAAATGCTTGGTTGCAACCCTTGTTGCAAGGCTATGCTCAAGTAATGCCAATTAATGCCTTCTCGCCATGTCCAGTCTATGCGATTATTGATTGGCTTGGAACATTCAGGACAAATAATTGTGAGTAAACAATGCTGAATGTGCGTCGGAAACGTGTGGACTCCTTTTTTCACTGTGTTAACGTTTATGCGAATATATATATATATATATATATATATATATATATACACAGTAAAAGCTCGTTAATTCGAACCGCAAGGGGAAGCCGCTTCAGTTCGAATTAACGAAAGTTCGAAATAACGAAAGTGAAGGAGAGCAACAGTACACTGCGATTTGGAAGCAGTAGGGCACGTCAGAAATTTGGCGTGTCAGAAAGTGATGGCGCGGGCACATGCCATCTTCAAGTCGAAGCTCTGGGTCCGACTGTGCCACACCACCGATGTCCACCGAAATGAACGTTAGCCGAGGCTTAACACTATCACAATGATTCGCGACGGCCGATACCTCCTAAGCTGAAAACAGGGGTGCACAACCGATGAAGACTGCCGAGACAAAGACGCTGAACATGTGAAGGTGGCGAAGGCCCTCATTCGTTGGTTCTTGATTGCAAGCGCAGCTGCGACGTACTTGATTCGCTGTGTTTTGGCGCTTGCCGTGCCATGTCCGCACAACATTAGCAGCTGTACAAGATTTGCAAAGCCTCCGAGATTCGCAACGGGCAAGAAGTCTTGGAGGTTACGTAGAATGGAGAGGCGGCAGCCGCCACTGCCTTCTGGCTGACCCCGCGTCGGTTAGATTTTTTTCCGATTTTGCCTTCTCTCGCCGTTCTCTCCGTTTCGGAGGCAATACAGCCTTGTGTGTAGGCAGCAGGAGCTTTTCTCTGGCCGTGTGCCAGGTGAGCGTAGTTCGAATTATCCGTGAGGGAACCTTCTCCTCGTGTTCGAATTACCGGACTTTTTTATACATAGACTTCTGTGGAGCTTGGGCGGACCAAATCGTACAGTTCGAATTATCCATAAATTCGAATTATTGAAGTTCGAATTAACGAGCTTTCACTGTATATATATATATATATATATATATATATATATATATATATATATATATATATATATATATATATATATATATATATGTATATATATATATATATATATATATATATATATATATATATATATATATATATATATATATATATATATATATATATATATATATATATATACATATATATGGCTTTCAGCATAGGAGTGCGGGAAGAGGCGCGACTTCGCAAATATTTGGGTTCAAAGTGGAACAGGTTGAATCATGTCGAGATAGGCGAAATGGGGGCAGTGGAAAACATACCGTATATTTCTGAGGCGGCAGCTTCAGCACGCTCTCTTCTTCTCCTGCGCCCCAGCTCTACGCAAGCGGCCACAATGATGACAATGAGCACCACCACAGAGCATACAATTGAAGTCACCACAGCCAGCTTGCGGTGCATCTCTTGCTGAGATGCCGCACTCGTAGAAGTCTCCGATACGCCTGTTAAAATAAAAGAAAAAAGAAAGCGGCAAATGCTTCATGCCACGCATTTTGTCATAAAAAAAGTTTGCACCGTTTGGTGCTTATCTTGTCTCCTAATAATGATCGCCATCTATCTTGAGTGTATTTATTTTTCCCACCCGCGCACTTAGGAAATCTTCAGGTCACAGAGCACATAGGCGTGTTAGCGTAACATTGCTTTCTATCTGTAGCTTTTAGCGCACAAAATACGCAGGGAAATGTCGACAAACGTACACGAAGCGCCTGTTTTTATTATCATTTAAAAAAAATTATAGGGTTTTACGTGCCAAAACCACTTTCTGATTGTGAGGCAAGCCGTAGTGGAGGACACCGGCAATTTCGACCACCTGAGGATCTTTAACGTGCACCTAAATCTAAGTACACGGGTGTTTTCGCATTTCACCTCCATCTTTATTATCATTTGTTGCTCGCATATATTTCATGCTTCGTGTGATGATTTATGCAATTGTACAAATGCGCTTGCGCATACTGGCTGATTGTCCCCTATATGGAAGTGTGATACTAGTGAAAATAAACGATTGTTGGAAGTGGCCGCTTCGTCCACGACTGTGTGCACTGTCCCTGTGCCTTTTGTGCGCTAAAGGCTAAATTCAAACGACAACACGCCCAAGCTCACATTCTTTGAAACTACTTTCTTCAAAAGAAAATGGCGAGCACAGAGTGCAAAGAAAGGGATGTGCAGGCATGATTGATGACCATTAATGTAGGGGGACAAGATATACACCAAACTGTCTGTGATTCTTTCAAAGCGCAGTGAAAGTTTAGGCACATACTTTCCGCTTTTCTGCAAACGTTTGTTGGTTGTTCATGAACAATGGTCGGGAGAAGCACAGACATGCCTGTACGGAATAATGCATTAACGTTGGCGGGTAAGATAGATAACAAGTCCCGAGGATCCGGCAGTGGTAGATGCCTCACCTGCCAACATTATTTATTTTAGTTTTTTTTCTTGCACTCAAGAAAGTTCTACGGATAAGTTTTCGTCCACATGGGGAGTCAACTTAGCAGACTATTAACCTCACGAGCTTCTAAATGAATGCGTGAAAATGGACAAATCATTCGTCGGGGCTCGCACTGCACCAAACTTATTCTTCGGGGTGTATTTGTGGCAAGGCATACGGCGAATAAAAACAAATTTCATAATAGATGTAAGTTCTGCATTGTGCAGAACTGCAGCGATGTATCTGCCAACTTATTGTCCGTCATCCAACCTTTGTAGCTTTCAGCTACAGCTGGCTTCAGTATAGTGTTTCTTAATATGTCGCATCTGATTGCCTGCATTCCAGGGCAAAGTGAACGCCGATGTTGAGCGTCTGTCATTGCCATAGGAGCCGAATACTTTGGACACGTTCCTTGGTTGACCTTTACCGATCCCCAAGCCGAGGTCATTGATGACGTAACGGCCACTCCAGCCTGAAGCCACCGTAAAGATGCTTCATGCGCCCAGATAAGGGCACGGGGACAGAACCAGACCAAATTTCATGATGTTTGTTGAAGTTCAAAGAAAAAAAAATCTACCGAAGGTAAGCAGTTGATTGTTTAGTTAGGTCTTCAATTCGCTTACAAGAATTCTTGAAAATAACTAAAGCAAAGAAAAGTGAACCATAAAAATTACAATTCTAATAACTCCACGATAAAGGAAAACATCACGATTCTGTACATTGCGCCTACTGAGCCGTCTGAACCGGGCAGAATTGGTGTACTCATTTGTCGCATAACCAGAGCACCTATCGACATTACAGCTGATAGGGCGGTATTGGAAATCGGAAACTGTAAAATTGTAAATAGTGCATTTGCTAATATGGCTAATTTTGTTTGCACCACTATAATGCCGATAGGAATTTTGCAAAAGACCTCGCAAAAGCAGGAACAATTAAGCGTAATTTAGCTAAACCTCGCGCAAATTAACAGGTAAAAATTTAAATTTCTGCAAGCTTATGTGCAGTTGCGTGGTGCGTAGAAGACAGCCGCATGGTTGGACAAAGCTAAATATTGGTGATTGCTTTGTAACTAACCACTTGCGCGGAACCCTTGAAATTGCGAAGGGACAGTGTCCTTTTCGCTATGTTTATTCTTGTGCGTGCTCATGTCAGAAAAGAGATGTCCGTATATAGCTATAGAGCTCGATAGTGTTGTCGTTCTCTATAAATAGCTAGGCTTGTCACATAAAAAAGCATTCCGATGTTTTACCCACATAAACCACCATAAGATTGTGAGGCATGCCGTAGTGGGTGACGGCGGATCAGTTTTGACCACTTAGGGTTCGTTATTGGGCACACAATACACCGGTCACATAAGTGGACACAATAATCTAGAAAGTCTGAAAATGAAAGACTGTACTTATTGACGACTTATGCATATGGAAAGGCGCTGTGGTTAAAAGAGAAAGAGTGCAGTTTCGCCCACAATTGCACTCGTTCGAGCCATGCTTATTTGTGCATTTGGGGCCTCCGGTAGCGAAGAAGCGACAGTGGCGGAGAGGTACAACCTTCGAGTGGCAATCGGTGAATATGGCGTTCAAATCGCCGCTGGGCAATGCTACTTTCTTTTTAATAAATGGTCTGGCAGAGCCCTTTTCGATGCCAGCGACAGACACCACTGGCACGGGCGGGCATTAAAAGGACTAGGGGACTAAGCCCATAACAGCACTCACTGTAAACGGAATAAGAAAAAAAAAGGGCGGAGGGGCTCTTTCTAAGCGCAATCATATATGGGATCTCACGTTGTTTGATAAATGTATCCAGGATTAGCGCGTGTCGCATAATTGTTCGTACGACTACATTTGTCGGCGGATCAGCGTTTGTGCATTCTAATGAGTCCTCCTGTTGTGTAAGTAACCCTTGTACCTTTGGTTAACAGAATTTCTGTCTCTGTTTTGAGATCAGAACGATCAACAGGCAGGCATTCTACACGGTATCATTCGCGCTTCATAACGGCGAATATCAACGTCTCGCTCAAATAACTAATACGGAAACATTCTTATAATGACAAACTCTTACGAAGGCATCAGGATGTGTTTTTTGTGTATTGATTTGCTTAATCTCGTGTTTATAAGACTATGTTCGGTATTGGCAATAATTTAACGATGCCTATAACTGAATAAAGTTGGTTATTTCCAGTCTTGATACAAACAAATACAAGGTTAGATGCCTAATTATAATTCTTATAGCAAATATTTTGCAATATGCTTTTGGTCAAAAACAACAGTATTCAGCCATAGGCAGGAGCCATATGTTGTGATATTTCCAAACTTCGTGTCGCCCGCTAAAACAGTTACAATTGCTTGGTGGATCGTGTCACTGCAACATTTGCAGTAAAACTTGTGATACGCTGCTACAGGTACAGGTATACATCGAATGATCTATTTTTAATAAAAATACATGTCATATTTTGGTGTTCATCAGCTCATGGCTGATGTGCCCCCAAGAGGTGCACCAACGTGAAATTTAATTCCTTCGTCCCCCCCCCAAAAAAAAAAAAAAAAATGCACGGACTGGAACCACCTTCTAGACTCCGTCGCCTTCGTAAGTGATACTAATGCCTTCAAGACTGCTCTTTCTGGTTATAATATACAATTTAAGTTCGTTTTCTTAGTGGCCTGTATTATGTTCACTTTGCTCTGTTTTCTTTATATATACTTGCGTACTTTTATAACCCCCCGGCCCTTCTTCTCTGTAATGTTGTGGCCTTCAGACTAAATAAAGGAACTTGAATGAAATGAAGTGAAATGCTACGCCACAACGACACGAAAGTCGTTGACGAACCAGCGAGTTGTGCAACCTAATGGAGTCATATACAGGGCGTCCCAACTGTTGTGCACCAAGATTTTATAATATATAAAGGGCACGTAGCTGTACCAAACTAAGGTAATGTTGGTTAACATCTCTTGGAGATAATAACATAATTTTTTGCGTTCGACGTAACTATATGATTAGTATTATTATTAAATAAATTTGTCAAACACAATAATTAGATTAAAAGAGTCAATGATAAAAGTGTACAGTAACATGAAAAACCCCCGATAAGATTTGCACTGCTCAATACGTGCTACGTAAAAGCGTTTTTCCGAGCGTGAAAGAAGCCCGCGACTACACGCAATATTGCCTCGCGAATGGCTGCTCGAGGCACTTTTCAATCCTGTTCAATGTCTTTTACAGTATTTCGGTTGTCGATGTAGCGGGATCCTGCCACGCAAGCCTCTCTGTATTTCAATGTATAAACTCAAGATGGCAATAATAATAATAATAATAATAATAATAATAATAATAATAATAATAGTAATAATAATAATAATAATAATAATAATAATAATAATAATAATAATAATAATAATAATAATAATAATAATAATAATAATAATAATAATAATATTATTATTATTATTATTATTATTATTATTATTCGGGAGTAACAGCTGCAGATGAGGTACTCACCTTGTCTGTAAGGTTGTCTTGCTGCGAATATTTATTTTGTTTATTCATTGCATCGAGCACTTCGGGCGTAGGAGGCTATGAACGACGTCAGTGCCTCCGTACCACACGCGTGACGAAAGTTATAAAAGGGTACTAACGGGATAAGGAACAGTCGCAGGCTACGAAACTTTCATAGGAAGCCGTCTTCGTCACTCACAGGACTATGCGTCCGTGAATAAGCTGGCGTGGGACAGCTGACGCACCTTTGCTGGCGGCGGGCGCCACGTGCATGTCGTACAGCCGTTCCGTGTATCCAGCCGAGTTGGCTGCCCCGAGGAGCAGCTTGTAGCGACGTCCTCTCTCCAGGTTGTTCAGTGCCACCACGTGTCCCTTGCTGCCCTCCTTGGACACGACCGTCCACTCGGTGTCGTCCAGCGCCCGATACTTGACCACGTAGTGACCGATGGGGCAGCCACCGTCTCCGAAAGCCTCAAGGTCGAGCGGCACGTTCTCGCTGTCCACCAGCAGCGGCTGCT
Source organism: Dermacentor albipictus (assembly GCF_038994185.2). Taxonomy (NCBI): domain Eukaryota; kingdom Metazoa; phylum Arthropoda; class Arachnida; order Ixodida; family Ixodidae; genus Dermacentor; species Dermacentor albipictus. Next base: position 93,034,104 of record NC_091823.1, read on the forward strand.
GGTGCGCCGGGGCTACTGGCACTGTGCAGCGCATGGCAACAGGGCCACGCGTTACGTAGCCACTATCCTCCGCATTCAAATGTTTAAGAACGTAAGCTCCTTGAAGCAAATCCACTTTTATGCGGTGGCTTAGGTGCACCTGAACAGATACAACGGGTGAGCAATTTTATCCTGCAAAAATTGTGTGTTCGTTAACTTCTAGTTCCTTTAATTCATGGGCGTCTTGTGCAAAAGAAAAAAAAAAGCAGAGCTTTTCCGAGTTCGTAAATGTTGCTGGTGCTTTTCTTTTTGAGATATATAGACATCTCCATCCATTTTATCGCCTGTTTGAGCCAAACAAACCGATTGACTAGGCTGTTTAACAAGTACTGCAGCGTTACTACCTTTCCGCATTATCTTTGGTTGGTCATCATATTCTTACATCGGGCTGAATAATCGTTGCATTTTGCCTTTGTTTACGTAGCCCGCCAGTCGTCACAAGACAACTCTAAAAACTGGACAATAGTATCTGGACTAGAGCTATAGCTAAACCACATCAAATAATATCCTCTTTGCTTTACTAGTAGCAGTAGCTCTCAAGGAGAACTTTGAATTCTCTGGAAAGCACATGCGTTGGTTTACTGCAGGATGACGTTACGATCGTCATTCCAAGACGCCGGTTGCTTAGGAAATGGGCCGCGTGTCACTCAAAAAGAGGCATCATCGACTATTGCGTCATTAGCGGACAAAGGAGCACAGCAATGGTTACCATCTTATGAGGCACCGAGTTCTTACCGGAGCCTTTAGTACTGGCAGTGATAATGGAGGTCATCCTAGGCCTGCTGTCGCCGACCGCTTCGACGTAGATTTCATAGCGCGTCCCGCAGCGCAGGTTGTTGAATGTGTACCCATTCGTGGTTCCTGGTACCTTGTATGCTTCCCAGTCACTGGCGTTTGGTCGAAGAAAGAGCTTGTAACCTGCGTATAGACATGCGAGAGGCACGGCGCTTGTGTATGTTTCTATTAACAGCTAACAGCTAACAGCTAACAGATCTGTCCACGCGTTCCACGAGGCCTACGCGAGGGAACATAAATTTCCTTACCATGCCGTGACCCGATGATGTCGTGCCAAATTACACGTATTTCCGTTGACGACGTGTAGTTGACGGTCACACGAAAAAGCGAAGCCATATCTAGACAAATCGCAACAAGTGAGAATGTATAAGTAAGTGTTGCACTTGCTAATAATTACGTTTGTCCAACAAACATCATAAGAGTCTACATGATTATGAAATACTGAAGTATTAGAACTAAGGCTTAGCGTGAATTAAAGAATGCTGTCAGTTATATAGCATTGCCATAATTTTCGAGGGGAAAATGAAGGGTGTCTTCATTTCCGCTCAATACAGGTCCTTTTTTTAGACAGAGATTGTGTTTGCGGGAAGTTAGCTACACTGAAGTTAGCGCACTAGTTATCTACGCTGAACTGCGAAAAAGGGAAAGGGGACCAAATTACTGTAATTAATGTCTTCGGTAAGGCACTGACATACACAGTTGCGTTATGGACATGACCTACATTTGTAATTAGCACAGACAGTTCCGATCTGCTCCAGGACAGTATGTGATAAAACAGGGGCGAGGAAATATACACGACAGAGACGGGGAAAGAGAAACTGTGCGCAGATAATAATAGAACAATTACCAGATGTTTGAGTCTCTCCGACAGTCTCCTCCGACGTAGGTCCGGGTCCCTTCCCATTATAGGCCTGAACGACAACCGTGTACTTAGTACCCGGACGCAGGTCTTTTATGTCGCACTCTTGGCTCTTCCCTGGACGAGACTCGACCGTCTTGTAGACAAATGATTCCGCTCTTCCGTCAGCTTCTGCCTTGTATCCAACATAGTAGCCTGTGATTTTGCTGTCACCTTGCTGCATCTGCGTTTCGACGCCGTACAATGTGTGAGTTGGCGTACCGTTGAAGGCAATACGCAAGCACTCTATAGATAACCACGTGCATATAGTCGGGGATTCTTGGTGCATTTTGACACCAAAACCCGGTAGATACATAGACACTGTGCATTGACGCAGTTTTTGTTCCCGCAAAAGGCAGAAGTTTCTCAGCCTACTTCAGGCTAGCATGACGAAATTACACTGTAAATAAATTTGCACTCTTAGAGCTTTTTAACGGTGCAAAGAGGTCTGGAAATGAGAAGTTAACACTCATTTGAGTTATACACAAAAAGCACCCCTAAAAGTGCAAATCGGTTTACGGTGTAGCAAAGGTTAAGCGAAGATTATCTGTGTTCATGTGGTATTGAGTACACATGTAAGTGTCGTGCTTTGTCCAAGCTACCCTATTGATGATAACTATGTTGCTCCCAAGGAGCAATCGCAAGATCTCTTCTTATTCACTGCATCAGTGCCTATGAACGAATTAATTGTAGCGCTAATCACATGACAAAGTTACGGAATGATGTCGGACTTCTCTCACAAGTCTGAGGATCCGCTTTATAATTCATTCATTCATTAACTCAGTTACTGGTTCACTCACTTCTGACTGGTCGCTCATTCATTCATTAACTCAGTTACTGGTTCACTCACTTCTGACTGGTCGCTCATTCATTCATTAACTCAGTTACTGGTTCACTCACTTCTGACTGGTCGCTCATTCATTCATTAACTCAGTTACTGGTTCACTCACTTCTGACTGGTCGCTCATTCATTCATTAACTCAGTTACTGGTTCACTCACTTCTGACTCGTCACTCATTCATTCATTAACTCAGTTACTGGTTCACTCACTTCTGACTCGTCACTCACTCACTCACTCACTCACTCACTCACTCACTCACTCACTCACTCACTCACTCACTCACTCACTCACTCACTCACTCACTCACTCACTCACTCACTCAATCACTCACTCACTCACTCACTCACTCACTCACTCACTCACTCACTCACTCACTCACTCACTCACTCACTCACTCACTCACTCACTCACTAATGACTATCGGTTGAAGTTACACATCGATGAGCGAAAACAAATAAGCATAGATAAACAGGGAAGGTGAGTATTTTGTTGCCGTTGTGCTCGGATATACGCTAGCTAGCGAGTAGGAATGTATGCATACCACAGAATAGCTGTGCTTCTAACCGATTCTCAGTACGCACAGTCGCGGACAGAATGTTAAGGTCCATGAAATCTAAGAAAAAGCTAAATATCTCCGCAACCTCACAACACAATCTGGTATTTGCATTTTGGACCTCGACTAGAATATGCTAACAAAGTTGTCGTGGGCAATTTTACTGGTTACTGCAACAGGCTGCTCGGGAATTGAACGTTTTCGGAGATCCCGTGGTCCATTTTATTCTGTCCGCGACTGTACGTTCATATACAGCCATGAGCGCAGTACTTTAGCAAATAGCTACGTAGGTAAGTGAAACCACTGCGCTGTATTTGTCGGAAGTGTAACATTAATTGCCATGTTTATAAGATTTCTCGGTAATGCCAACAATATGAAGCTCTGAAGATGTTTTCCGGGAAGAGAATTTGTGTTTATGTTAAATGTTCCCCGCACATTTCCTGCCTTTTCTCGATAATAATTATTTTTTAGCGCACACCGAGTTTATTTAAACAGAAGTAATGCGCATAAGACGCTGGTTATGTACCCGCAGCGTTAAGAATCGTGGAACAACCAACATGTACGGTTGATAGGTAAGAAAACTGCCTTCAGAGTCTTATATGATCCGGTAGAGAGTTTCATATATCTATGCTGTTTGTACACCATCTCACTTGTGCGGGTGATACTTCTGGAAAAGAAAGCGTGTACTGACCTTCCAAGTTACGCGAAGGCTAGATGCGTTGAGCGGAATGACTTTCAGATCAATCGGCTTCGTGGATGGTGCTGTAGGAAATGAAACGGGTAAGCAATAATGTCAGAGACGGTGTTCCAATTGAAAGGCTTTGTTTCTTTTTGTTCATAAAAACGCGAGAAAAGGCAAGAAGAGGTTCAAGAAACTTAGTTCAAGATCTGCACAGGCTTTTATTTGAACATTTGGACACAAGGAGCACTTAAAACGGCACTACGGTCGGTCGCAGTCAATTAAAAGGATTACTAATTGTGGAGTGTTTGAAAGACAGTGCTGTTAATATAATTATAACTAGTTCAAAAAAATAGGAGCACCAGAGTGGTATGCACATTTACACACACAATTCTGTTCTTATGCTAGTAAATACACTCATGTAACTTGCACACATTGCCTTTGGTTGCCATAGGCAGATTTTTGACTGCCCGCCTATGCTGTATTGAGAATGGGGAACTACCTAAACTAAAAAACGGAGTAACTGAAGAGGAAATGAAAATAAATTAGCAAACTAACCAAGAATAACATGTAAAAGAACTATGTCCCTGGCGAACGAATCTCTTTCGTTCTGTATTAGAAAGAGACAATGAAATGGCAAACCGAAACAAAAGAGCCCATTACGGTATTTGCTCCACCATATTAAAACGCATCTGACGACACCCCGCAAGTTTAATGGATGGAAGATTCCCCTTTTATTGGCCGAACATTGTCCGGATAATTACCTTCGGTGTCGGTGGTAAAGAAGAGAGGCTCGCTGGGAGTGCCCGTACCAATACCGTTGACAGCGACCACTTCGACTCTGTACGCAGAGTTTGGGCTCAGGCTGTCCAGTGTCATTTCTAGCTGGGTTCCAGGAATAGGTATCACACGTGAAGTGCCGTCTTCATACCGAAAAGCAAGCGGGAGAAAAGCGCTTTCATTGTTACTGCGACCAGTGTGTTGCGTTTGCACTCTGCTTTGCGCCTTTTGTTAAATTATTTGTATTGCAGACAATATTAACAGTACCGGAGAGAGAGCTTCTAACGTCGCTCTGCTGGAGATGCGGAATAAAATAGTAGCTAAATTTAAATTTTGTTTTGCTGTTGTGTCTTTCTCTTCATATCAAGTGAAAAGCTGCGAAAGCAAACAAAATATGTATACAATAGAAACATGTGGTAGAAGTGTACACAGAAATATATGAGAGAAAAGCGAACATGCTGACCACAGTGACTCTGGTTGATCGAGAAAAATGAACGTATTTTGTCTCCGCAACGCAAGTAAGCAATTACATCGCTTGTCTGCCAAAGTGGATATGTGGGCACTCAACGCATAAAAAGACCACATTGTCTGCGCCAAAGTGCATTTCACAGAGCATAGGTACACAATTTTAGATTTGTTATGTTAAGACAAAGGTAACCAACGTTAAAAAATACGGTGCGCCGCTATATGGGTTATTTTCCATGGCAAATGCTTTCTAGATTTCAACACGCTTTTATTTCATTATGGAAAGCAACAAAAACACTGCGTCTTAGATTGCGTGCTCAAGCTTTGGACTTCTGTTAGCCAGTTTTACAACCAATGATAAAAGGTGGTATTGTTGCCAGAAGGAAACAGTAAAATTACCACACAACATTTTCGTATTAATTTTGATGACACGTTAACGACAGTGAGAATCACGGCGCGAGAGTTTGGTTTACATATTCAGATTTCAGACTGCCCGCTTAGCCAAAGGTGAGAAGTGCGTACCTCTTGAAGAGTGTATCTTGAGGTCATACTGCGTGATGGGTGAGTTTCCGTCGAAAGGTACGCTCCAACGTATAGAAACCGACCGACTGGCTAGATGGCTTACGTGGACGTTGGTCGGTGGAGAGGGCGCCTCTGCAAGTACATGGAATTTTAACCAAGTGCTTCGGTTTCCTTCCCACGCGATCGCTATTCTACGCAGGTAAGGGCTACAGTTTGGGTATAGGTGCAACTGAAGAATGAAACGAGGCGGCAGATTTGGTTAGCAAACAAGCAGTCTTCAGGAGTAATAAAAATAGGCAGGGAATGGGCTGTTCCAGGATCGTTTTTTTTTTTTCTAAGACCTCTTTTTTCGAATTTCATGCGCTTTGTCAATGGCTCTTTTGAAGTCGCTCCGTAATAATCATAAATGTCGTCCGCTGGGCGCAGCGCTTAATAAAAATACACAGAATCAGATAGAACTAATCGTTACAAAATGCGGCTCAGCGATCAATCAAATAACTTTCTCAAGTTCCTCATGTTAGCTTCAAGATTGTCTTGTTACTGCTTTGCATTTTCTACCATTTCAGGTAGCCATAACGGAAATGTAAACTAATCAGTTTTATAGACGAGCAGGATAACGTAGTGCTATTTGCAGATACCACGGCTGAAATTGTTGAAACTGCCTATATTATTCCTCTTCTTCCCGAGATTCTGCAAAACGCCTGTTTTCTAGGTTACATATTTGACTCTGCGGCGCATACACCATGCGTGGGCGCTTTACGTTCTGCGGCTACTATGCATAAATCTGTGCATACTGCCGTCACTGTGACGGTACCACAATGACGCCAGAAGCGGAGATTCGCGATCCCAGGTGGACCAGCACAGGTGATCATTGCTGCTAACGCACATTGAAGATATTTTCTGGCACAGTAGCTGGCTGTTCTCTGTAAACGTTGTGTCCCCACAGGTGGCTACGTGCTCAGTGCACGTAGAACGCAGCACAGAGCAGTGTTTGGGAGATGAAGCGAAGGCACCAGCCTTAAGAGCCCGACCTTCCCAAGGGGTAATAGCAATGGCGTGGAGGTGCACGTATATCTAACCTCAGCAGATGAACTGCCTTCCGTGCTGAGCGGGTGAACAAGCGAACGGCTGAACTGCTCATTACGGCTGCTTGTAGAATATGTATTAGGGGTGTGCAAATGTTTGAAACCTTCGAATAAAAAACAGAATAGTGTCATATTCGATTCTGTCTTCCAATCAAATAGTCAGTATTGGTAAATGCGAATAGTTTTCGAATACTTTTAGAAAACTTAAAAACGTCAACTGCACCCAAATAAACATAAAATTGCAGCAGAGCTACAGCAACTTTTCCCCCGTGCTGGCATTGTATAGAAATAAAACATCAGGGACTTGCGTAGTAGAACCGGATACACCACTTAATTAGCTATACTTTACAGTTTGTACAGCAATCATTCGCATTCTCTGAAGAACCCTGGGTGTGCGAAGAAACTACTTGTTTGCTGCAAACACCCAATTTGGGCTTTTTATAAGCAACGCTTCATAACGTACTATGTAATGACAGAAAATTACTAACTTTAACAATACCGGGATGTTAAAATCCTTTTGTATTAATTGTGATAAAAGCTGTTCCTTATTCGAAAACTATTCGAAACGTATTCGATATCTGCTACGATTTGGTTCGCTTCTGGAACTATTCAGTTCGTATTCGACTCGGTCTCAATAATCTCTTTTCGCACACCCCTAGTATTTACAGTAGCTATTACGAATGAAAATTTTCGTGCTATCCTTTCGTAAGAGTACACTAGGAGTACAGGGTCATCCGTTTACCTTGTACGGTGAGCTTGATGAACATTTCGTCCTTGCCATGGCTGTTGGCAACCTTGCAGGCGTAAGTTCCAGTGTCGTTTGTCCTGACGTCACGGAGCAGTAGCTGAGACGCCATGCCGTCCTCCCGTTCGTGATCGTTGACTGTGTACCTGCGCTTTGTGAAGGCGGATTGGCAAGAAACTCAGCGCTGATACAAACTAATGAAAAGACGGAAAACGTTTCTTATAGAAAGTTTCTTAGATAGTTTCTTATAGACCAGAAAGCTAATAATCTTTATGGATGCGTAAGTTTGTTCGCGATATCTTTGCGTATTTTTGTCGCATTCCTTCCCAAGTCTCTTTGCATGTTGATCCGTTTAAGCGCTAATCTTATCATTATTACGTAACAAATGTAACTAATAAGAAGGACAAAATTCAATCATTATTTTTGTGGTATTGCAAGCTAGCCATATATATGAATATAATATGAAGATTCACACCTCCCTAGGTGACTTGCTCTGCTACAAGGACGAGTCAGAAGAGCGCAACAGTTTAAATCAGCGGTCACCTTGTGTACAAATTTAAACTGAGGTAAAGATGAAAAACGGTTCTGCAAATATATCCAGGACGTAGAGTGCGCCTCAATATCTTGGCCGTGTTAGCTTCGGCATGTAGTGTTTATAACAGCTTTACCGGTCCGACACCCTCAGCTTCGCAGCGTTCTTGATTAATGACATAAGCACGCGAACAACCCAGTCTCTGCTAAATGAGCCACCGTGTCTGAACGTCGGTACCCCGCAGGAGTTCTGAAAAGCGAGAGCGGCGGCGCTAATTACCTCGGGTGTCTGTCCATGTCAAGGAGCACGTTGTCACGGTACCACGTGATGGTGAGTGGAGGGTCGCCAATGGAGTCGCACTGCAGGTGCACTTTGTCTCCCTTACGGGATGTCACCGACATTGAGCTGGTGATAAAGGTGGCAGGGACTGGCGTTCCAAACAGGAGTGAAAAGGAGAGAAAGATCATTTGTGGCGGTGGAGTAATCAACGGCGTTTTATTAACCTGCATGAAAGTTAGCGCTAGCATTTAATATGGTGCAGAGATGCGTCGGAAACTGCGTCGGCCAAAAAGAAAGGGGGGAGGGGGTTGCAGCCCATCATAAAAAAAACTGCGGCAAAAAGGATTTCTTTATATATTATAGCCGGGAACAAGAGCACAAGAAAAAATAAATACTAGTTACCTAAATTCAGTGGTTTTACGTGCCTATAACCACGACCCCTTTATGACACACGCTGTAGCGGGGTAGTTCGGATTAATTCTGAACAGCTGGTTTTCTTTAACGTTCACCTCAATGACAGGAAGACATATGGTGCGTAATGGTTTCTACCCTTGTATGAGCTTCATTGCGAAGGTACTTAAGCACTTTCTTTCTATTTGTGTTCTTGAGTGACGAACTTATTCAGTCTTCGGATTCCTTTGTTTGCGCGTTGAGAAGTATGTGAACTATCCGCAGTCTGCTAAGCATTTTTATTTGATGCAATGATGACATCTAAAGTTTAGGGTATGCATGTTAAACGGTGCAGGCATTCGCAGAATATTTTTTATGGCTCACAGATTACTTGCTTCCTCCGAAATCCGTTAAAACACACAGGTAGCACGCATGGCTGCAATTGTAGCGCTCTTTCAAATCAAATATACTTGTGAAGGCAAGTTCAATAAAAATAAAGCCACTAGGCAGAAGTTCATAAAATGCGTATAATTTCCATCTGTCCTATTCGGACAACAAACCCGCTTACGGCATTCCTGCAGACTCTAATACTCTGATTTCCTTCGGGTATTCTTTGTACGAAGCTGCTACATCTAATGCTCTTGTGTGCCTCACCGGAAACTGTTAGCTTGGCCTCGTGCGTGAGCTCTGGCCCCACGCCATTGGTGGCTTGGCAGAGGTAGACGCCAGCGTCAGAAGCGTCCACGTGTTGCAGGACAAGGGAGCCGTTTTCCAGCACTTGCAGTTTGGCGTTGCTCCGTATGGTCACAAAACCACTGGAGACCCCTCCTAGGTAAAAAAAGCAAGGCAGCAATTTCTGCAACTGCCCCGAGCACGGCAAGTTGATGTTTGAGTACGCGACCGCGTGAGCGTGTTTTGCGCGCATGGTCGGTGTGCCAACCGAATTGCACATTGGCTTAGCGCTTACCGCATTCCATCAGTCCAGGAGCGCTGGGGGCGCGGGGCTCGTCTACATTTAGGGAAAATATTTCTTCTACCGCACAAACGTAGAGAATTCCAAAAAATCTTACAAAATACACAGGATATGACTGCCCTCGTTTATTCCTCACTTGTCAGATCACCTCTATTCCTTGTTTGTTATTACGTATATGACGCTCTGTCACGCAGTAGTTCTGGAGCCTGTGAAGTAGATCGATAAATAAATCAATAAATGAAGGAGTAAATAAATAAATAAATAAATAAATAAATATATAAATAAACCTTCACATCTTCTCTGGAGTGCGGTAATACAGGCACGAAGGGTTAGGCATGAAAAAGCAAGGAAATGCTTTAAACCAATGCTGCGTGTAGGATCTCGAGGCTAACGTAGTTTTTTTTTTTCTATAATCGGTGTTTTAGCAGTGGACGATTTATCCTTCGCTAGTTCACGACCTCGCATGTACGCTGACGACGCGGCGTATTGTAACGCGACCGATTGTTTGCGCGGAGTTATACGGGGGCGGGGAGGAGGTGGGGGGGGCAGTACTTTCCATGTCAGCGTGCGAAAGCAGCTGGCCTAGCAGCGCAGGCAGGAGGAGGCAGCTAAGCGGACAGCGCCGCTCTCATGCAAACGCGCGCTCCCGCCCGCTCGATAAAAATGAGAGAGTGGGCGGGATGAAAATGGGGAAAGAACAAAAGGGAGAATGGGGCGTCGCCCTGAGCGAGGAAGGCTAGGGAACTTCACAACTCTCTCCCGCCTCGGGTGCGTCCCGTCGTGGGCACGGGGGAATGATGCCGACTGCAAATGCGCACTACAACACATATGACCAGATAAGCGCATCCTTAGAAGTTACCGTGGGTGAAAGAATTCGACAGCAGTTATCGCTTTCACATCTCACGGGTGAGAAAGTTTAAGGAACAAATTACAAGCATATTGTCTGATATTGCAACACACGCACGCTGTTTACGCAATATACGATGCAACAGCCTCCATTACTACTACTTAGAGTGCGGACGTGGGGCTTTTGTATGCATTTGCGTCTTCCGCCTGAGGCGCCGCTGGTTCGGGAGTGATCTTATTCCTTAGCGCGTGCTACCAAATAAGGAAGCCCCACAAGGTTGCTCTTCTGGCCCCGAAATAAAGCTGGAGCAATGAATGACTGCTCACACACGACAGCAAAAGCCCGCCTGCATATCGCTTTACCTAGTGACAGCAGAAGCCCAAATAGCATCTGCAATGCTGCTCTGATAAGGTGGAATTTCTCAAAACATCGAAAGGAAAAAGGCACGCACAGCAGTAAGGTGCCTGTTCGGAAGCGCATATTCAGAAGCATCTGACGCAGTCTGTTTCGAACGGGGTTTTTTTCTGCGCTACACGGTACGTGTGGCACACCACTCGAAGAACACGAAGTTCTCAAACATGCACAACTTCGATGGCTATGGCCACAGATCTTAGAGTTGCATCTCTCGAAAGTGGTGTTAGGCACGGGATTTGATCAAGTGAATGTGACTTCAGTATTTCTCCGCTTCAATTCTATATCTACGACCGCGGCCTGATGGAAGCCGTCGTCGAGTTTTTGGACTCATTTCTCCTTAGACGCAGGACGTCGGCTGACCTCGCACGAAACCTTGTCGAACAGACATTTAGGTGCAAAGACCACATTTATAGCAAAGTTTACTGGGAAGCCCACAAGCTGTTACCTGTTGACATCTTCCAGCGGATCACTGGCGTCGGGAAGCCGTCAGCCTGGCAGTCGAATCGCATGGTGCTTCCCTTGAGGGCGTTGGTGCTCGATGGTGTATACACCCACTTGGGGGCAACTGCATAAGCAAAAGAATTCAAAGGCAAATGTGAAAGACGTATATTTAAAGCTCCCCAATTGCAGACGCATGTTTAAGCTACCATAACAGTAGCCGCAAAAATATATATTCTTGTTTAAAAGCACTGCCCTCATTTAAAGCTACCTCCTGTAACACTTTTCTTAGTGGTAATGGTGGGGTTGGTGATGATGATGATGCAGATGATGATGATGGCCGACGCAATACGCGTGAGAAAGCTGTCTCACTCACCCTGCACCACTAGCTGAGCGGAGGCGTTTGTGCGAGCGTACGGGTTGCTAGCGACGCAGGTGTAGGAGCCGTTGTGTTCTTCGGCAATGCTCTCGAAGTAGAGAACTGAGAGAAACTCGTTCATAAGCTGCGGCTTGACGTCTAGCAGGCCAGGCTGCAGGGGGTGGCCGTCCTTGAGCCACCATAGTGACACCGGTCGGTCGCCCGAAGACACGAAGCAGTGGGCACTCGCACGCTCCCCCTCACGCACCGAGGCAGGGAACGAGAATGGGGCGATTGTAGGGGGCACTGCGAAGGCACACAGATGGAGAAGCCAGTGTGTACACGAGACGGGCTAAAAAACTAGCAGTTCCGCCCGAAAGGCGAAGTACCGATTGCGATATCAAATTAGTAGATAGCTGTACAAAGTAATGATATTAGTTTTATCGGCGGTATAAGCTTCTAAACATTCCCTTACTAACTGTATTAACAATGATAAAATATGCAAGCGTGACTCAACGAGCACGTAGAAAGAAACAGACACACAGAGACCGCGCTGTCTTTGTTCGTCTGCTTCTTTCTACATCCTTCTTCAGTCGCGCTTATACATTCTATCGTGCATTCAACCAACTAGCCCGTCAACATGTTTTAACTAAATTAACCAGCACAGTGTCCCGCGCGCCCACGTAAGCATGAACACACATCGCTCGATGACAGCGAAAACTGTCTGGAAAACCCTGGAGTTAGGAATCGCGGCAGCAGCAACCGAATTAACCTTCATGCATCTTTCGCTTCAACGCGAATGAAATGTAGAAAGCGCAGCGCATACGAAGCTACCGGTACTACGCGAACTTTGCACACAACGTAGATCGCGTTGAATATGAGCCCGCGCTATCGCGCACTTTGGCCACGTGACAAATCGCTGGCAACGCGACCCTATGGCATCCGCCAAAGGCGTCTACTACGGCGTCCACTATTCGCGTGGTCAACGCAGTAGTAGACGCCGCGGTTGTCTCCTCTCTGTACCGAGCGGCGGACGAGGAGTACATCGAGGCACCCTAGCAGCTGACGGAGAAGGCCCCTCCTGTCTCGCCTCGCCCCCTGCATTGCGCGCCACATGAGAGGACACGCATCTGGGCGGCGTTCCTTGCTCGCGCACGCGAGATTGAGCGTGATGAAACTCACGGCGACGGCGACGGCAGAAATGGGGCTGGAGTGGCCCTATATTTACTATCGCAATAAAACATCGTTTATTTGATTGCTGACAGCAGCATAGTATATTGCTCAGCTCAAAACTCTATAGCGTGTACTGCGTGTGAGCACGTTTGGTGCATTATAGGAGTATTATAATGCTCATTAAATAGTTTTTGTATGTGGCGCATTCTCCTTCGTCTGGTGATTTGCGTTCTATCGAGGAGCGGAAAATAGCTCAAGGTGTCCGGCGCCTCACTTTTTGTCTCGCCCTCAGTGCAATACGCTAGCGTTTACATTTAACCGTCTCGGACTGCCCTCTCTTGTAACAGTGTTGAGCATTGCATTCCTGTAGCGAAAGGAAGAATTACCACAATCTACATGGGTATGATAGGCTATAGATGCTAGGTTACTGCGCCACTTGTGGCGTTCATTAAACCTCGCTACAAAGCAGCTCTGCAAACCTGAATACTAAAAATACAAGGCGATTCGTTGTTTCTGGTTTCCTACAAGACGAAATCGGTATTTCTATATAAAAAAATGTGTGCATGTGCTCGTGCACCAGTATCTCTGTCTTACCTCGGATGTTTTTATGAGCCTCCTGAGACAGGCATTGCCTATACATTGCACATTTAACGTATTTCTCTTTTGTCGATTATCCTACAGTTTGAGATCTCACTTATTTACGCTCTTGCTCTATAAGGATGCTTTTCATCTCATTATATGCACTGCAGGAAGTATGTGAGACTCAAATGGTTACATGCGCGTCCGCAATGACTACATTAGGGCAAACCAGCTCAAATACTTTTTAGAGATGCGGTATGTAGCGCGTTCTTTCTTCTTGAGCTTTCAACATGATATTCCTGGTTCACTACAAATATGCGCAATTTTGCTCAATATTGCGAGTAAGGATTGGGCTGCTTGAACGCCAGTGAATATCGCCCTTAGGCCGTAATATAGGCAGCTTAGCAGGTTTTACGATCAGTCTTTTGTCCAAGTACCAACTACGAAGTCAACAACTTCCCGTTATTCTGCATAGCGCATCAGCGCATCGTCTGAGCAAATAAGAAGAGGCTGCATCACGTGGCCTTACCAGCAACGTGGAGGTTCACTTGGGCCTCTGCTGTGCGACCATCGGGACTAGTGGCCGAGCAAACTACGACACCATCGTCAGTTTTTCGGTCGACGTCGTGGATCGTTAAACGCCCATGGGTGTTCATCCGGTACCGCTGGCCGTCGACCAGGGTTCGATTCGCTGCAAAAAAAAGTAAAGAAATGAGTAAGTCAGGTGTTAACGCAAATTTTTTTTTTATCGGGCTCCGTCTATTTTCGGGGTGGTAAGTCTTACAGCACCGCTAGGAAGGCGTCGATGCAAAGGGCGCGTGCTCTCACGTAAATGAGTTGCGAGGCGCGTTCATCACCGAACTTCATTTATTAGGACGCATGTGTTCCCACGCGAGACATTTTGGGGGCTCTGAGCATTTACGTGCGGGGACAGAGCCGGTGGAGCTGCTCTCGGGAAGCACCACCACCCTGTTCTCTCGCCACCTTCTTCGTCTATGACGGCTGCGGGAGAGGAGGATTGTAGTCGTCTTCTGCGCCGGCACTGAGGCCGAAGCGGACTGCACATATTGGAAGTGTGGGCGTGCATGTATAGCCATCTATATATGCGGCATCTACATTTGCGCAGGTTAATTAATGGTTACGTTCACTAAGCAAGTGCGCTGCGAAACAGGAAGTGCTTTCTAATGGACTCTCGACATCAAATATACGCCGCGAAGCATACCATTACGTTCGAAAAGCGAAGAGCTTCCTAGAAACTTATGGCACATTAGTTTTCAATGTTTTTTTGTTCTCCGCGCTTCCGTCAAATCCAGACTATAAATTAGGCATTGCCGTAGAACACTGTGACATTGGGCTTTATGTCGCAGTGTCCCATAAAACGCGAGCATGAGACCTCGATGTTGTATGTGTTGCCTGAAATGTGTCTATATTGCCGGCCAGTTTCGTATATCTTCTGGTGCTGCTGGCGAGTTCATCTAGGACAATGTCATTATGTCAAATTGCGCTGATTACATTGTACTTGCTATCGCTCACTTTGCGTCAGTAACTTGACACAGGCCCGATTTACGAACTCCAGTTCTCCTTTTGCTGTTGTTGTTACTGCCGTCCACGAGCTTGATTTTGTTAAGCTTTTGTTCCGCTATTTCTTTATGGTGTCCTCGTATTTCACAGTTAGAAAAAAAATTTTGAGCGCTGTTGTTTTAGGAATCACAAATTGGCCAAGACTGAGCGTCATTATGCCACTGCCACGTGCGTTTTTGAGACCAAACAAGGGAGAAAGGTGCATTTCCACTAGCTGCGGTGGAGCACGGAAAGTGCTATAGTGCTACCAACACGATATAAAAGATGACGCTGACAAGCAGCGTCATTGTGCTTATAAAGCTACTAAAATGATTGGCTAATATGTACTAGCATTTGACAAAATTCGCTCACTTTCAACATACCAACGACTGAAATATTACTGATTGATTGCCTGATTGCGGTGAACTTCTGAAATTCACATTTCACATTTACATCTGAGCTCTGAGAAACGCCTTAGTCGACGGCATCGGACAATGTTGACATCGAACATGTCACTCCCCCAGTAATTGACAGACTTCAGACAAAATGACGTCTATGCCTCGGAGTGCACTCGCCACAGCCGAGAAGCATACCCGCGATATACCCGCAAGAAGACGGCCAGAAGCACCGAGAAATCGAAATATCAAACGCACATCGCCATTCGTTACTTCTTTGGGGGGAGGGTGGAGGGGCAACCTGTGCGGCCACCTAACTGAACGCTGTGCCGCACTCACCGTGGGCGCCCTTGTACCACGTGAAGGAGGCGAACGGGTGTCCCTTGACGGGGCACGCGAGGCTCAGCGTCTCGCCCGACAGCACGGTGAGGTTGCGCGGCGGGAGCGGCGTGGGCGGCCCGAGCACGTTCAGCCAGGCCGCGTGGGCGACGCGGCCGGCCTCGTTCTCGGCCTGGCAGGCGTACTCCCCGCCGTGCGTCACGTTGGCCGACGTCAGGTTGACGAAGCTGTGCACCACGTGGTCCTCGGTGACGAAATCTCCTCGTAGCACGCGCCGCGAGGACGGCACGGGCCCGCCGTCCAATGTCCACGTCACACGAGGCATGGGGTGACCGCGCGCGGCGCACTTGAGTGACACGAAGCTGCCCGGGTACGTGTTCTGCTCGGTGAAGGTCACTGTCAGCTCGGGCTTGGTAACTGAGCACGCACAAAGAAATAATTGGGCGCTCTGTTACGTAACCGTCAATCACAGAATGATCTCGATCGAGTGATGAATACTCTTGCGCGTGTACTTTCACCTCTCGGGTACAACGCCTTTAAATACGAAAGCAAAGGCTAAGCATATTAGCTTTCTTAGTGCAATGTTGTTACGTTTCATACTTGACGCTAAAAGGAGCGGGTGCGTAGGAGGCAGTGTAATCAGTTTTGCAGCTTGTAGGGCAGTGTGGTTGCCCTGGAGAATAACCTTTAACCTGTACGCAACACATGTGCTTCACGCATGGCTCACGTAAGAGCCTTTGTTGATTAATCACCCCCAACACCTGCTTCCGCTCATTTCAACAAACGCAGCTTTATCGAGGCAACGCCTGCGTTAATTCTGAAGCCATCAGAACCTGCGCCTGCGTACGCGCGGTTTTCTGACGCAAATCAATTTAGACAGCGGACGCGACGAATTTTCGATGTCACACACTGGTCTGAACAAGCTATTCCATAGATGTCATATCGTGATGCCGCCTATAAGAGCCACAACTGGCTACCATTTTTAGCGTTCGTGACACCCGCTCTCACGTCCACGGAGAAGAAGAGGAAACAAGTAGCTTATGTTCGCGTTAGTGACACGCGCCCGCGGAGCCGTGATGGGAAATGTGAAAAATAACACGCGCTTGCCTTTTCTTGCGAAGCATTTCAAGCAACTTCATTTATCTGAACATAAATATGTTCTACAAGCTAATAAGAATATATTCACTAGCACGTATGGAGACACCGCTGCATGAATACATCCAAGTGCTGCGTACCCATGAGCAGGACGAATGCGGACGACTGGGCCGACTCCCTCGTGCTGTCGAGCAGGCACTGGTAGATGCCTTCCTGGCCGTCCTTGACGGATCCCAGCTGCAGCACCGAGGAGCCCAACAAGCGAACCCTGTCAGCAGCCGAGGGCTGGACGGGCACGAGGTTGCGGTACCAGCGAAGCTCCCGGGCGAGCACGCCGGCCCCGCCTCCCGTGGCGTTGCACGTCAGCGTCACAGACGCGCCCAGGGGAACTCGCTGAAATCGGGGCTGCACGCTTACGAGAGGTGCACCTGCACGTTGGCAATGAGAAGAAGAGAGAGTGAGAGAGAGCAAATGATAAATGAAAGGTAGGGAGGTTAACCAGGACTGAGCCCGGTTGGCTACCCTACACTGGGAAAAGGGAAAAGGGGACGGAAAGATTACAAGAAGAAGAGAAAGTCCACTGCGGATATCATTCGGTCACTCAGTCCGGATAACAGACGCCGACTCAATCCGATAGCTTTCAAATATCGCACCAGTGACCTTTTGTAGCTGCGATATGCGAGGCGGTGCTTAATGTAAGTAGCGTGAGGAAACAATTGCACGACATTTATATGTTCACGCGTAATATTTTTTTATAGATTTGTTTTTGCATATGGGTTGAAGGATAAACGACCGCGAATGTCTTTGCGCGCGGCTGCAACCAGGCAACGTCGGGCTCAGCAGACCACCGCGCAGAGAGCGTCACAAGCCGCGACTTGCCGCCGACGCCGGGTGAACAGCTCAGATGGTTCTCGCGAAAACGACGTGAAATGAGACTTCGCCGCGAAGGCCCTCTAGTGCGTGCTGCCGAAAATGAAGCTTATGGCGTCGCTCTTCGAGCTTACGCTGTTACTATGCTGCGTGTTGGCCGCAGGCCTGTGACGTTCTTCTTTTTAGAAGGTCCGATATTTTTTGAAGTTGCCTGTGGCAGATAGCAGAATTGTAACCTTTGGTTTAAATTACTCCATCAGGCGGCCGTTAGTTCTTCGAGAAATCAAAATGCACCACTAAATGATTAACCCAACTGCCCTAATTATTATCTTTAAATAATTGCTTTATGAAACATATTTATATCTACGAATTATAGCCGGTGAGTTCGCAAGGGGTGTCTTCTTGGAACCAATTCTTTGTACTGCACCAGGTTCGAGGTAATGATGTTCAATATGTCCGACGAAATGCATTGGCGTTCCACTTACTTCTTTTACGGAAACACTATTTTATGCTTTGAAGCGCAAACGTAGCTAGAACAGTAATGCATGTCGCCGGACACTTCGAAAATTAATATCGAAGTGGTGCAGTCCAGAGAATTCGTACCAAGAGCATGCGCCTTGCGAACTCACCGGATATAATTCGTAAATTTAAATATGTGCCTTAAAATTATTAAATAGAAATGAGTTAGGGTAATCATAATAATCGTTTAATTAGGCCTTTACATTTTTCTTGCAATGGCCACGTCATCGAGTAATTTAGATTAAGGGTTACAATGTGCTATCAGTCACAGGCAATTTTTAAATATTTTTGACCTTCTAGAAGGAAACTCCCGGTATATGCGGGGTTCTCTTTTTTTAGAAAATATAGATTTTTTTATAAACAAGGCTACAAGCCCAGCGAACGTGACGTTTTTTCGCCAACGAGTTCGTAGGCCAGGTGGACGCACTTAGACGCAAATAACGTGAGCTTAGGAAGAATAATTATCAAAAATATTAGTGTATCTTTTGTTAGCGCCTTAGGGGCAGTTGTTTAAATAGTCAAATTGAAGGCAGTCGCATTTTTTTATTGCACCCACATTTTTTTTAACATTATGAAAGTCGCACCTGATTCGAGATATTTATCATCGAATTCCAACGCTAAATAAAGGCGATATCGCAAGAGAGCGTATACCGAGATCGCTGTGAAGGCAGCCCCGCTATCATGCAAGACCGAAAGGCCCCGTGGCGACAAACGCGAGGAAGCTGGGAACCGAACGTCTCGGCAAGTGTCGTGGCATCTACTGATGCGGCACGCTTTGCCTGGCAAGCGTCTGCTGGTGTGTGTCGTGTCAGAATTTTCGCTGCATGCTACCATTCGAAAAGCGCCCCACTCTTCTTGCCGAGTCGTTCTCGCCGAACACACAGCGAGTAAGCGCTCAGTATCGATATTGCCGAGATATGGCCCTCAATTTTGATTATGAATATCTGAAATTGCGTGTGGCTTTGTGGATTTCTACAAAAACAAATATGAGTATGCAGTAAATTGTGGCGTCCTACTAGTTTTTCTTTTAAACAACTGCCCTCATGGTAATAAGACTCAGTTAATTAATATACTTTGGTAATTAGCTTTTTTCAGAGTAATGTAAGCAGGGGTATAATGTAAGCAGACGAGGTATAAGGGTACCTCGTCATAGAGCTCGTATACAATGACGACGGTTGTGTCACAGTCAGAGCCTTCTTATAAAACATTTGTATTGTCTCAAAACGTCACCCTGATGGCGACGGCCATCAATGTGCCCACTGACGTGGGTATTCATGCCTACTGGATCTAGCGCTCGGAGTGTGAGCCAGCGCCGCTCTGAGCTATGGCGGGAGGTCATGTCACGTAACACGTAAACTTACGAAAGCAGGCACTTGATTAATAAACACTCGTATGTTAGCTAATCGTACCAAGGCTGCCAGATTCGAGACCCGCGGTATGAATGAACGTGGAGAAGGGAAACAGAGAAATTCAACTTTTCTTAATCACAGCCGTAGAAAGCCAGCAGGTCATGCTGCTAAGGCAAGCATATGAGTAATTAGCTGTGGTTGAAATTGAAATATTGCAAATAATGAAGAAAAGGGGAAATGACAGTGGAGCAAAATAGAACTGGGGGCCGGTGGAAATTGAGCGCGCAACTTTAGCGTGTGCGTGTGCGTGCGTGCGTGCGTGTGTGTGTGTGTGTGTGTGTGTGTGTGTGTGTGTGTGTGTGTGTGTGTGTGTGTGTGTGCGTGCGTGCGCGCATACACACACTGCCACTCTGACATTCCTATTGCTAACGCGTTAAAAAGGCCACCACATTTTCAATCATAACATTATTTGCGATCTGGAAGATTGTTAAGGGGGATGATACTGCTAAGAGGTATGGTCTCAAATATAGAGCACACTTACCCCTGACGTTAACCGTGACGTAAACTCTGTCCTCGCCGTAGGTGTTGTTTACGAGGCACACGTAGCGACCCGCGTCTTGAGCGTGCGCTGGTCCGAGTGCCAGCGTGCCTCGGGACGAGGACGCAGGTCCCTGCTGATGTCCCGCAGCTGAGGTGGAAGACTGGGAACCGCGTGTCGAAGTGGCCAGCAAAGGCCGCATGTCCGCACCGGACTGCCTAAACCAGTGGTAAGCCGGCAGTGGCACTCCGCGTGCCGCACAACTTAGTGTTACGGGCTGTCCTTCTTCAACTGTCACCTCCTTCGTCCACGATATGACTCGGGGAGACTCAGACTTCCGGGGCCCTGCGAATAAGTATAGTACGTTTCGGTTGTGGTAACTGCTGCTTTGAAAAAGACGAAGATACAAGGCCCGTCACAATTCTTAGAGCGACGGGTAAGGAGAAGCGCTTCGGAATATAAATTAATGCAGGTGCAAAGCACTTTCTAAAACAGGGGTATAGTGTAGCTTTTTGGAAACGGTTGCTTTACGTCCCAAAACATACAAGCAGATAGTATCCGACATTCGCGAAATACACCAGCATGCTATAGAAACAGGGCACGAGATTATCTTTCCGTCGTTTCCGTTTCACTGTGGCACTGTCTGCAACAACCATGCTGACTAGGCTGCCCGGTCTGCTCGCGAAGACAACCGGACACTTTGAAGGCTCTGCCAGTGAACTTGAGCTGCTCGTCCGCCAAATGAGACAAGCTTTCTGTAGTTCTGCGTGTGTATTCGGTTACCGACTGCTAAAGGTGGGCCCCTCGCTTCGACAAGTACCTGCTAGCCTTCCGCGCTGACAGGAAACGTTGCTGTACTGCTTATGGCTGAGAGTAGCGTTTACGAACGATTGCTCATACCGTATCGGAACAAGTGATAATGCGAGAGGCCGACTCCTGCAGGGGCGCGGAAACCTCTCCGTATCCGTTCTGGCTAGGACGTGCAACGCATCTCTCTCCAGAAACCTTTGAACCGGCTAGACTCGTGACCATTTTGTGAGTCAAAGACAGTCGGACCATGGCTCAAAAAGCCATCCTTCCATTAGTGCAGCCGTTTAAGCACACCGACCTGAATGACCGTTTGTAGTCCTCCTGCGCGTCCTCCAGGAGGCGCGCAGAGTTCACCCTCTCCATGTCTTGTCCTTATCCATTGGCGCTTTTCCTTACCTCCTGTGTAGGGTAGCAAACCAGATGCTCGTCCGGCTAACATCCCTGACTTTCCTTGCTTTATCTCTCTTTCTCAGGAAGCAGGTACATATAGCTATAATACTATTAATCCTCTGCAATGCGCCTTGCAGGACAGCGTTGACGTTCCACTTCCGCAAATTAGCGTTACACGGAAACAATCACCCCGCGACCCTCGCAATCGAGGCATCCCTGGATTATAGTCTCCGAAATCGACCCGCTTTTCATTATGCCATTTCTGGGATCTGCGCCGCTTACTATTACTTACTATAGGGCCGGCTCACCTTACTCAGCAACAAGCAGATTGTGCAGATGCGCCAAATCTCGGGTAAAAAGCACACAAAGCCTCGCTATAATAATGGAACTATGCCTATGAAAGCGTACATTAGTCTGACTGGGACTATTTAAGTACAGTTTTCTGTGGCGTTGTGCAATTCCTTAGAACATAGAGCCGGCCGCAGGCACATGTGCAGCGGTGGTACAGGAGGGGATACATATAAGCCGAGTGCTGTCCTGTGGGTGAGCTATTGGGCAGGACATCAGTAGCATATCAATAGTTTTGATCCAGTGGACAAAGGACTGAGACATCCCTATGTATTTCAGGCAACGGCCGCAGACCTACCACTCAGGTTCCTACATACTTGACCTGCCAGTCCCCAAGTTTTATGTAACAGTTTACTTACCTTTAATGTACAACTAAATGTAATGCACCGCAATTCATACACAACGGAAAAAAATTAAAAAACACGTAAAATTTGGCTTATCCCAGGATTCGTATATAAGGCATTGCAAGTGCGCCGTTCAAGAGCTCGGCAAGTTCTTTGCCCGAGTGCAGAAAAATGTCGATGGCTGGCAACCCTAAGCTTCCCAAGTGCATCTAATGACTCGAACCGCGGCGCTCTCAATAGGCTCATTATCAGGCACAAACGCCCCGTCTGCAATATCGCTTCCTGCCTCGACAACAACATCTCAGTGCGACAACGTGCGGAGGTGGAAAGCGAAATATTGCAGAGATACTTTCCCTGCGCATAGAGAGACGAGCAAGGCGGATGTAATTTAATTACGGGGGGGCGAAGAACAGCGTCGCTACACGACAGCGCAGCGAACCTCGCGAAAAACCAATTAACGAGCCTAGTGCTTTGCGACGATTGCCGCTACACGCAGTCCGAAGGGAGAAAGAAAAATGAAAGGAAGTGCCAGGAGCGCACTTGCGCCTCTGCAAGAAGCAGGGAAGCGTAGCGATTGTCGACAGGCAAAGCGGTGTAAGAGATGCGAAACAATGAGCGTGCGGAGAACGTAGAGTCCCACGCGTAATGCAGCCGCTGTACTCTGAATGGCACTCGCAAAAAATCGGAGGCCAAAGAAGAGGGTCAGCTGGGAATGCTCTGCATATAGCTAATGCAGAAAGAGGAATGAGGGAACAACGTTGTGGAGTTGCATGCTCCTCGCCCTCGGCAGCCCTCCCCTACATACGCGCGCACTAATTACGAGGCAATTTTATATCCTTCGATAATCCGATAATGCCCAGTGGCACGCCCACTTTCTCGCCTGCGCTGTTCACGCTTGACCCATCAATACGGACTACACAGGCAGACACAGCTCGGAGCTCCGTAATTATTCTGTTTGTTAGAAACAGTGCATAGCGCAAGGAAAAAAATTCTGTAAGAACGCAGCGCAGGCTAATTTATAATAATAATAATAATAATAATAATAATAATAATAATAATAATAATAATAATAATAATAATAATAATAATAATAATAATAATAATAACGAAGAGCTTGCTTCGAGGAAGTGAAAAAAGTAAGATGGTCTTGCACTAGCAGCAATCATGCACACAGAGTCGTTCGGCAAAGGAGAACGACGTGGAAGAGACAACGCTAAAGGAAAGGAATCAAAGATAAATTAAACAAAAAATACGGGATAGGGATTGGGAACAAGCCCCTATAGTTAGCTGGCAAGCGAATCCAATGGGAAGAGGGATGGCGAATGGCTGCGTTTCACTCGATTGCCTCAGGAAAACGCAGTCCCTTTGCTGCGAGCAACAGGGAAGATAAAACGAACACTGAAACGAACCATCAAAGGGTCGTAACGCTCATGCCCTCTTCCGCGACACCGGACAGTGAACCGTGAACAGCGCACCGCAGCGTACCCGAAAAAGTTTCAGGAAGCGCTGGCCGGAAAGGAGACGTGAGAAATGAAAAAGAAAGGAGGGGTGGGGATGGAATGGAAGAGACGACAACGGACGAAAGCTGGAGAGCGATGGAAGGACGGGTGAATGTCGTCGTTGTCACCCGTGTCGTTCGATTCTGTCGCATCTGACCGCCCGTGTTCCGGTTCGCTTGCTTTTTTTTTTCCCGAACGTCAGCGTTGAGCCGACGCAGCGGCGTTTGGTGTTTGAGAAAGGGAGAGTACGTCGCGCGAACCGCGTCGAATTTGAAGCGATTTCGCTGCGGCTGCAACGACGAGTACGAGTTTCAGCGCGGAGAGCGCCGGTGGGGAAGGACGGACAGAAGGGCGGAAACAGAAAAATAAGATCGTGCGGTAGAGTATAGGCGAGCGATTTCGATCGTTCGCCTCTGCAGAGTCCACATATAAAGCCAGCGAATGCGTTGTAAGTGAAAGGTGGATGCGCGGAAGACCGTGATCAGCGTGGTCTCTCGGCGCTTCCTCACACCTCCACAGCCTCCTCGCCCCGGAAACATTTGCGGCCGAAAGAGCAGTGGCGCCTGACTATACAGCACCGATCGCTGTCCTTCGGCTCACAAACGCCGTCTCTCTTGGCGCGGTCGAAGAGTCGTCGGTCGATAGGTGCGACGCTCGACGCCTCCCGCTACCCGACGCTATTTCTTTCCCTCTCCGTTTTATATCTAAATACCTGAGTTATTTTTAGTTCCTGCTTGAACCACCAGGCAGGTCATACATCACTCGCTGGACCGGGCGCAATCATGTAGACCGCTCTTTCAATTCTTCGCTCACCCATTGTAAGGAAAGCGTCGACAACACCATCATCTTTCGGGAAGCGAAGTTTCGAACTTTCGGTGCTTTCCACGAGCACTTATCACGGAGGAACACAGCCTTGTTCTCGATTTTTTTTTCTTTTGCTGAAGACTATGTCGAGACAGTATTGCAACGATGATAGGTTCTCACTGCACTATCAGATTTAAAATTGAACACAACTACTTCAAACGCGAATGAGCATTTATATATGATATCAACATCCGCAAGAGTATATTTGTGCTGGACATATTCTGGGCAGCCGAATGATCTAACATGCACTTGCATCTGGGCCAATGATTTAGAATCGCAATAGTGTTAACGCCTGTTTGATGCCTTACTGAAGGCTCTTGCCAGCTCATAGGTGTCTGTAATTTACACCGACTTTCTAATGAAGTAATAAATGTTATTTAACGCACTTTTGCAACATTTACTGAATTCTCTTTTGTTGAGCCACTGAGTGCATTTCACGGCTCGTGCACCCATTTTTGGCAAATCCTCCGGAATAGCTATGTGGAACTGTGACACCAGTAGAACAGAATGGTTAAATGCGGCTAGATGTGTGTCGTAATTCATTCTGCATGCAACTGCTATCGTAATCCTTCCCTCGAAAAGCATCGTACATTGGATTCGTCCTCTTGACATTGCTACCTATACGTGTCAGTTAGCGCCGCCACTTTATTCAGAGTATGCAATCTGTGCAGCGACTGCACGGCTTATTGTTATAAAAAACAAGAACTTCAACACTTTGGTTTCATAAATTGCATGTGGAACACGATTTAGGTGAGCGGCGCTGGCACGTTGGTACACGTTTGAGAAACCGAATATCGGCGTGAATAAATGATGCTCAGTAATAATTAATATGCATTTTGTGCACTTAAGGCATGCGACTTGTAAGAAATGAAGGACTGTGTTGGATCGGCTTACTGACGCTTACATTGAGAAAGAAATGCAACAAGAGCCGACACTCAGGTAAAACGGGCAGCAGCAAGTGCTCGAATCAACCGTTAGCTGACGCGAGAATCGAAGAAAAAGAATGCGAAATCAAATTAACTAGCAGTTCTTACTTTTTTGTTATTTTTCCCCTCTCCGAATAGAGAGTTCTGCGTATAAATGAAGTATTTTGTGACCTATTTTTCGTACATCACCTAGCAACAAGCCAATGGCAGGCCAGTCGCCTTATCACGCATGCGTAATGTGCAAGACAGCCCACCGAAGCAAGCAAGGCCTGCTGCGCATGTGAGCATTCGCCTGTTCGGCGTCCCATTTGTCTTTTTTAATCACCTAAACATCTCTATGCCTACCCAGCGAGGAAACCCACGCGTCTGTCACGTAAGACGAATTGCTATCAACAGATTAATGTATAAAAAACAGAATGAATTCGAAAGGAAATAAATTCACAGACAATTACGATACTCCCTAATGCGAAATATGTGCGCAGCTGTATACGTGTTTCCTTTTCGCGATGTATTAGCTGCAACTGTCCCATGCGGCACGTTGCGAACGGAGCGAAATGTCGCGTGACTGCCTCGCAAGTCGAGAGATCGCGAGAGGCGGCGCATGGGTGACGCGTGTTCGCGATTCACAGCAACCGCCGCAGACAGACCTCCGCTCATGCAGCGCTTTGTTTCCAGACAGATGACGCGCGCTACTCAGGCGCCATCTCGTAGCAATTGTCAGCGCAAAACCCTCCTTGCGCGGCACTACGGTTTTCTTCTCACGCTTTCGCCATACCCTCTTCCTCCACTTTCCTGCTCCCGCTCTCTTCGCTATCGCCCTCTTTCGTCTTCCGCTTTGCTCCGTGTTCGCTTTCATCCTTCGCTGTGCTCGTTCGCTCGGTGACGAGCGACAACGCCGACGCTCGCTGGAGGAACGCGCTCTAAAACGTTTGCGGTGGTGAGTTTGGAACCTGTGACCTCTCGCTGTGAAGCCGAATGACTCGTTCATGGCGCGAAACAGCCACGTTTGCAGAAGGTGAATATACCGGAAACACATGAATGTGTTGTACGATCGATACTCAGCAAGTGTAAAAGGAGAACAGTTTCTACGAGGGCTTTCTTGAAAGACTTGATGATGGCGCAATAAAAGCAACCTCTAGGACAACATGTAGGCCTGATTTCAAACAGTGCACACATTAGGAAAATTCCGATTTTGCGAAAGTTTAATGTACACACGCCACTTCACCGCTGCGTTTTTTTTTTTTAATGTAGCTGTAGTCCCGGCGTATTGCTGCGTTCCTGTGGCGCTTCCACACAACACTTCTGCGCTGTTGGAGCCCATCAAAGTGGGAAATTTTGTTTGTCTGCGCTGCATTTCAAGCAATTTTTCATAACACTCAACTCAGTATCACTTTTTCCAATAGCTTCATTCATATCGCCTATATAAATCTAGGGCATGGCACGGGAGGTTGTGACGTAGTTATCGAAAAACAGTTCGGCCGTGTTTGTGAGTTCGTTTGGCGTGTAATAAATCGTACTCAGACGCGTTTACGACGCTTTCTATGGGCCCCAACATTATTGTAACCTTTTTAGGTACTTTTTGGGGCACTTTTTGGCACGCTGGCCATATCGGGCGTAGTGGTGCAGTCAGCAAAAGTCAGCTCCGCCATTCTGGTGCACCGAATTGGGCGTGTTTTGAATCTTACTAAAACATCTTTGCGGCGCTTTCTATGGGCCCCTGCATTATTGTAACTTATTGCAGTACTTTTTCGGAACGTCGGCCGCACAAGGTCTTGTGACGCAGTTACCAAAAGGCAGGTCGGCGCTGTAGCACAGTTAGCTTATCGTTGGTTAGTTTCGCGTTGACTTAACCTAACGGGGCAAAGCTTATGACGCTTTTAATGTCCCCGCTCTTCCCCACACACACCCAACATATATCTTCTTTGGGTACTCACACTTGTTTAAAACGTGAGGAGCAGTTGCCAAGAGTTATAACACGGGAGTAGGTTGCTTGTGGCGGCTGAACGCTCTAAATATAACGCTGAGGCGCTCAAAAACTAGGAACTTGAAACTCAAATATTCTGTCTTCTGATTGACTGGAAACAGGCTTTGCACCCACGCATTTGTGTTGAGTGCGCGTAGAAGGCATTCTGCAAGCGTCAATCATGGACTGGCTGCGAGCCTGTGTTGTGGCCACCTCTGTGTACGTGGCGTGACATCGCAGCGGCTGAAGCCTAGTTGTGTGAAAAGCGTGCAGTCGCCCGTGTATTCGTGTTCTTAAAGCGCAGGAAATACGACCTCAGAAGAGGTAACTGCTCGTAAATAAGATGTTTTTGCCATATCTTATGTAGGGCATTGTCTCAGACGAGTCAGCTGTTTTCTGCGCCATGCTTGTAAAAGCAAATTGTATTTGTTCGTAATATATGTGATCCAGAAATTTTGCACGTTGCGCGTCAAGACGCCGTTTTCTAGAAGGTGTAAATACCAAGGCGACGCTGCAATTAAATGCTTTCAGCCGAACCCGTCTGATGGAGGTTCGTACGAGGACTACTGCTGCTGACCTGGTGCCGCAACATTGGATGAACGCAAAAAAAAAGAAGCTTGAAACGAGCATTTTCATAGAGAAATATAAACATTTCCTCATATCACAAGACCTGTTGCGTCTAGTTTATGAAATTGCGCGTCGCACAGGTTCGATTGAGGTTTGCAAAAAAAGCTCGCAATCATATTTACTCTGCTATGTGTAAAAAAAAAACGCTTCCGCTTCAAGACAGCGAGCGGTCGAGCAGTAGAAGCAAAATCAAATGCTGCGCCAATCAGTGCATCCGGCGTAGCACTTACTGGCCAACGTTCAAACACGTGCGACAAAACCGAAATCGGAAGTGTGGTTCAGATGTTCACATCAACCGTTTGGTGCGCTACAGTTAATTCGGCTGCTGGGCTGTATGGGAGTGTCCGCTCTTGTTGAATTGGTTTCATTAAGGTGCTGACTTGAACTCGTAATCGAACCATGGGCACTCGGGATTCTGAATTGTTCGGCTTCTTATTATGGACATTTTCTCGAAAACATTCGCTGCTGATGGTTTATTTAATTAATACAGCATCCAGTGACAGGCTCAACCACATCGCAATTTAAACATGCACTTAAGAGGTAGCTTCGAGTTCTACCCCTCTATGTGGAATACATATTGTGCAGCCTACATCTGTTACCACTCAGTGCAATGTATCAAATGCTAGGACTCTGGACAGGCAGACAGAGGTCACTGACCTTGCAATATAATCCTGGCAGGCCTCGTGTTGGCTTTCGTTGCGTTCGTGGTGTGATCCAGCACTTGGCACCGGTAAGAGCGCTCGGCGTCGCGTTCATCCACATCGTGGATGTAAAGCTCACCACTTGGGTACAGTGCGTACTTCCCTGCACAGCAATGAATACGTCAGTGAGCTTAGTGAATAGAACATTATCGCGTATTCATTGTGGTTACACTCACGCTTATAATGCAGACAAAAAATACTGGATGCCCATGGAGCACTCGGAAATAGATGTTACGCACCGAAACTTTTGGCACCATACTCGCCAGCAACTTCTGAGGTGTGTCCAATGGTGTGAATGCCTGAGGGCTTCAGCTTACGAATTCTGAAGCAGACTCCGATGATGCGTACTTTGTGCAACTGCATCCATATTAGTAATTCGTTCTCTCCCTCATGCCTTCAATTTAAAATGGTGTCACCATGATCGAAAAACATATGCCTTCTTCTTGCAACTAAAGTCATCACTGAACCGTTTCTATGTGTAGCGCCATGCTCCAAATCAGGAAGTTTCGAATGTGGTTCTTGGTCTTTCCAGCAGCAGAAAAAGCTTGTTTGTTCGACTACGCAGGGCCAATGATCAGAAACGTTTAGTCAGACTTTGCAGAGCCCTATTTTAAACCATAGTGGCACCACGGAATTAATTATGCTTAAAAGCCGCTATTGTTTATGTAAATAAGCCAATTCACGCCCAAGTACGTCCTACATAATGTCTGCCAGCCTTAACGTTCCCATGTAAGTAAAATCTATCGTAGAGTAGAACATGGAATATTAAAGTAATCGCAATGTAAGATAAACATGTTCTGAAATTAGGATAGGATATTCGGCGTTGACCATAACTCTACCATCGTATTCAAAAAGTCACGTGGTATAGGTACCTTATGTAGAAAGCAAGCTGTCCAGTACACTGCGCTGCCACAACAGAAACATTGCGCACTGTTTTTAACGTGTACACTAAGTGCTGTGCAAGGTTTGTCGTAATTTTGCCCTAACACGCGTATATGAGACGATCTCTTTCCAATAGGGCGTCCATATACTTGCTTGCAGAGAATAAAGATTTCCTCACTGAAACAAGTGCGTATGAGCCCACAAAAGCAATCTTGCAGTCAAAATGGTTATGAGTCTTCTAACCATCGACATAGAGGGCGCATCGAGCAAATTCTCTGCGCCAGTAATTTTGAAGATCACTCATAAATCGTACAGAATCTTAAGCAGAGCGTCGGCCCGAGCCTCCATTAAAATGAGGGTACCCATGAGAAGGAGCTCGTGTATACTTAGTTATTATTAAGCATTACAACCAATTCTTAATTAATTTCAGGTATGATGCGAGTGAAGCCATTTCATGTTCGCTTCCTCTGTTCGCTGAAGTACGTCGTGCGAAACGTAGTTTACGTTGCCTTCCAAACTTATTTGGCTAGATTAGCTCTTTGTGCTTCAGCCTTTTCAGCACTTCCACACAATGATCTCCTATACATTCACAACTTTTCTAGGACTAGCCATCCTGAGAAAATTTGCTCTGCGTGGCACCGTCTCCATGTCTGAAGTCCTCCATCCTAGTGTCATGCATTTCACGTACTCTTATTTCGTGTGCTCTGGCGGCTCAGAGATGGGGCGCCGAGTTTTCAATACCGGAGCTCATACCGTCCTGCAGTCCAATGGAGTCGTCGCCAAGGGAGCAGCAACGTTTGCTGTCCCCTTTCGCTTGCTCGGAATCCTTCTTTCCTTCTATCCCAATCTTGCTCATGTGCGTGTTGTCGCCCATTCGCAACGTTTCTTTTATTCCGCGATCCTTAGGTTTTTCCATTGCGCAATCTCACATGAGCTATTTCTTATATACCTTAATGAGCATCGGTCTACAGCTTTACTATGGTAACGAAATTGGTGATCAAATCATTTTGGCGCATGCACTTGTCATTTAGAGAAATGAAAAATAAGCCTTACTTTCGCACTGCAACGTCAGGTCCTTTGTAGAGCTATTGCTCGTCTGATGTCGTTCATTCATTATTATGCACTGTTTTTTTTTTTGCGACGGAGAAACATGGCGCTTCCAGAATTTCCAAGTTTTCCAGAATTTTTATAAATCGCGTGATGCTGATAGCACAATTCGACTCCTTGAGTTGGATTATTCCAGGAGTTGGACATTACTAGTACTAGAAATCGAAACACATATTCATTCAGTCAACAGACAAATACTATTTCACTTCTCAAGTAATTACTTTATGGCACGAATTTAATTTAGAAATTGCAGTCGCCGAGTTTTCAAGACGTGTTCACTTGAAGTTAATCTCCAGGTTAACACCCGTTTCGGAATAATATTTCTTGAAGTGTAGGACGAAATACATAAGCATTCCAATTTATTTTATGCTTCAATGGATGAAATAGCATTTAATTTAACAAGTGAAATAACATTGCATTTTTAGAGAGAGCTAGATGGCGCATATCTCGAAACTGCTGTCACTCTGGAAATTCATTCGAAGTGGACACACCTTACAATCTCACCGGCTACAATTCGTCAATTATAATATGTGCAGTGAAATAAATAATTAAAATAGTAGTTTGTGACTTTTTTTATAATTCGTCGAATTTGTGTATCAATTTCTCGTACAAGTAATGTACATTTCTCTGAATAAGTGAGCTCAAGAAATAGAAATATCTTATTTGCAATAGGCAATTTCTCAATATTGCGGAAAGCTTAAAAATAACCAACCCATGTACATGATCTCATGTACTAGTGTGTATACAAGGTCTTTTATTTTGTTCTTTGTTTAGGGGCGCGAGCATATAGCGACACTCTAGTTTCTTGCGCAGCACTTGCGGTTCCCCTAACGAGACAACCGTTGAAGAAATTCAATATAAATCAGAAAATAATTGAAAAAAATAGTACAGTGCAAAATTCGTGGGTTCAGGTACTGAAGCGTCTGAAAAAATTAGAATTAATAAGAAATCACTGAGCTGACGTGAACGAAATGCAATATAAATCAGAAAATGTGGAGATAAAAGATACTACAGTACCAAATTCAAAGGTTTCGTTATAAATATGATATCAGCTTAGTTACAAGCTGAGTTACTGAATGGTTTGAAATAATTAGAACTAATTAGAAGTCACTGATTACCACCCAACAAAGCACAGAATCGTATACTTTACGACCCGCCACGCGATGACGACTTTGGCAAAATTCCTGGAAACCCCGAAGTAGAAAGTTCACCTAAATAACACCAACACCGAGGTGACAGTGCCACTAAGAGACACCGAAGTCAAAGATTAGGGTAGCGTATAATTGATTTTTTTGTATTGCCTCTCCAGATTTTCAAAAATAGCCTATGGTGGATAGCACATTCTTAACCCTTGAGCAAAGTTACTCGATGAGGTTGAAATTAACACTACGAAAAATCCAAATGCCGTATTGAATAATTAATACACTAATATTAATTATCTTTATATATAGTTCACGGCACCTATCACAACGTACAGATTTCAGCTGGCGAGTTTAAGAGCCACATCAACGTGAAATTAATTCTAAAGATGGCACTGGTTTGGAGATATGCGCCGTCGAAATAGCGGCAAAACTGCATTGTTGTTTCCCTTGCTTTTTAAAGAAAACACTTTGTTCAAGCACAAAATTATCGGGAATGTCGATGCATTTCGTAGGAAACTTTGAAAGTTATCTCAAAACTAGTGTAGTCCTGAGAATGCTTTCCAAGTGGATACTCCATCCGAGCTCGCCTACTAGAATTCGTAAATTGACATATCTGCCTTAAAGTATTCAAAAAAGGTTATTTAATATAGTTATGCAATTTCAATTTTCGAATATGCAATGGTCATCCAGTTTTTTTAGCTCAAGGGTTAGAATTGTGTGATCTGCCACAGGCATTTTTTTTTTAATTTGGTACAGTTAAAGAAAGCATCTGGCATATAGCATGCGTATAGTGTTTGTGTTCTTGTGCAGTTGCCGAGACAGCGGATGGTTACCACACTCTGTGTTTTTCCTTGAACATTTATTCCTGGTCCAATAGAAGGCCAGATTCACGCTCCTCAGGCCAACTTATCTGTGTGCCCTCCCATTAAACTCTGTTGCAACTCTCTCTCCCTCTTTCTCTAACTCATTTATAGGTTAGGTCATTGCAAGCTCTTGAAAGCAAGCAATAAATTTTTTATCCGGCTATAATGTGTGCCAATTTACTAGCGTTTTACTACGTTACCAATGCTTTTTGACATGCAGTACATTTATTAGGTTCAGTACCACTGGAACAGTGTAGCTGGCAATGAGAGCGCTTGTTGGTTTGATTTCTATAATTTTATTACAGTATGCTAGTATTATGCCACGCAACGAACTTAATAACACGAAGTGAAGCTTCATATTGCCCCATTTCAGAGGAACTTCGTGTAATCTGTAACAGTGGCGTTCAGAAAACGAAAAAAAAGAAGGAGCGGTAACTAAAATGTGCTTCCGTGCTTATGGTATGATCGAGAGCGACATACGTTATATCAAAATTAAATTTTGAATTTCATCTTTATTATGCTTATACGAAAGAAGGACAAAACTACTTACACGCATGGTTGACGTTTCTGACGAAACTTAGAGCTTTTTTCTGAACCTGCATGTGCCGAATGCAGGTTAATATTAACCCTCTTCACAATAAGGTACTTTATTACGAAGGAGCCTTATCCCTGGCGACGTCTTGTCTCACTTAGCAATAGATGAAATTTTTGAGGCTTAAGACTCCATTTAAATCAGGTTTCCTTCAGCCTCAGTTACCGCTACCAAGCATATCAAAAGAATGTAATCCCCTTTCCTCCTTATTTCATCACAAATTGCAGGAAATTTCAGCTACCTTAGAACCGGCAAGGCCATCTAATCGGGATAGAAGTAATCGTTCAATTAGATAGTCTTTCATACAGACTCCATTCTCTTACTTGCATTATATTACTTATTCACGGCATTAAGGTATATATCGCTTTCTGACAAATGTTTAATGTTAGCCAACTTTCGACCACAGCTTTGCGCCATTGAGTTCAAGGTCGCAGGTTCGATGCTGACTGTCGTAGCCGCATCTGAATGAGCGCGAAATGCAATAGCTGTGGCGTATTTATATTACGCTGCACGTTGAGGAGCCCCCGGGTAGTCTAAGCTAAACCAACGTCCTTGTCTGGGGCGTGACTAATAGTCAGATCGGTGTTTTGGCACGTGAGAACTCAAGCACATCATCTTACCAACTTTCACCGGAATTATTGCGCAGTAAATGCATCTGAAACAAAAATATCAATGAGTGCTGCAGAGTTGATTTATGATTATGCCTAACGATTTCTGAGACAGTGTTAGGCGTACCACGCGTCTTTACCAAGGTCGCGACTGACGTGCACATTTTATCCCTGTACCTTGCGCAGTAGCGAGTACGAGGCAGATGGAATTTAACTTCGGCTTTCTCACATTTTCGTCTACAAAGGACATTTCGAAAAGGAAAAAAAAACGAGAACAAGATACGTATACATTAACATATTTGAAACGTGACAACCGCTCCAACTCGCACGCTTCTGTCCTCTAATCTCGCCAAGCAAAGAAATGTACTCAAAGCGCGGAAGAGGAAACGTTATGTACCACAATTTGGAAATATCAAACTTTCCCGGTTCACTCGAAAAATTTTTTTTTCCGCTGGCTCTCTCACTCGCGCATGTGCGAGTGCGCTCGCGGAAGCGTAATTTCGCAGCGCGTTTCTTGCTTTCTTCGAAGCGCGTCACGTACACGCCCCATCGTGTATCCGCTTAAGTGGCTCCAGCCTTTCGCCGCTTCTGCAGAGAGCCGCTGAAGCACGATGAGAGACAACCGGTGCGATGCCGAGCTAATCTCTTCCCCTTCCCGCTTTCTTCTCATTCCTCTGCGCGCTACTTTTAACCCTTCATCAACGCTGCTCCTCCCCCCCCCCCCTTCTTCTCGTTTTCCTTTTCGCATTCTCGCGCTTCTTCCGGCTTAATCTCCTTTGCGTGGCTCTTCCTCCCAACTTGCTTTTATTTCTTTCCGACTGGCTCTGTCGGCGACGCGTGCGGACCGTACGTGCACTCGACGCCGGCTCAAACATCTGCAGTGGACGGCACGCTTCTTTTGTGTTTCACTTTAGGTTTCCCAATGCACAGGAACCGCCTTCTTCTGCTCGTTGCTGAATTACTTTCCGCTTGATTAATGCTCTTGCGTTGAAGTTTTCAAGCGCGTCTGTGTATTTTTTTTCTTCTATATTCTTAATTACGAGAAGCACAGAGAGAAATGAACATAGTAATTCCACAGTGCTCAGCTTAGTCTTCAAGGCGGCTCGTTATAAGCGAGAAAAAAGGCCTCGCATTTGCTTTAGCATGCGGGTAGTAGCGCGAAAAACGTAAATTCGATTTGTGTGTGTTCTAGCTCAGTGGATCGGGTAACTACGCTGCTGCTGTCGAAGACTGCAAGCTGATCCTTGCGATAGTAAAGTCACTGCTAACGTCGTATAGAAAGAGACAAGCCCTTGGTTTTTCGATATCATGGTCACTTAGCATAGATAATTGCATTCTGCGAAATCAAGGACGCCAGCATAAAATACGCCACGAACAATAGCCCACAAGAAATGCGAGCAGAACACTTTCAGTCTGCACCACTCAAAACTGTCGAAAGCAGCACAATTTGCCCAACTAAATGTAAATGAAATAGGGTAGCGCTCAGTGTGTACGGCTCCCAACTGCACATTGCACTCGAAGCAAGAGTACGATACCCTGTGAGGGCTAAGGCGCTCTTATTCTTCCGCGCATTGGAAGGATAAGGGAGCGGCCTTGAAAGAACCGGTGCCACAAACGCTGATTGAAGCTTTTAATGGCTTCCGCAGTAGAACGCAAAACAGGAAGTCGGACGACTTTAGCAACCCTGTTAATCGTGCGATAAGGTCTTGCAGTATCATATATTAGCGGTAAATATTCAAGATGGTAACCTGCCTTCGGGTGTGTAACGTTGCTGGCTATCGCTTCCAGTATTGTTTAAGGTGCTAGATCTTAATTGAGGACGCTTACATTTGATTAATGCCAATGACAGCTGAATTGCATACGCTGTGGGAAAGAGATTGTACTCGTTCACTAAGTTCTGTTTTTATTTGGTGTTAACGTGTTATTTCAGTAAAGTCTGACGCACTTCAGCACACGAACTTGTTGGTTGGACATTGCGGTTACCAGCTATGTGTCAAATTACTAATTACAGTATCTGTAATCCCCTTGCACGAAGTACAAAATAACGATTCGCGTCTCTTGTACTATACCTGCCGCAGTGTCCACTCAGTAAGTGTAGCGATGGGAAGAGCGAGTATGCGTATGTTTCCGTTAAGTCAACAGTGTCATTACTTCTTTCGATACATACATGCGGTTACATAATGCGTTATCGTCATAGAAGGTTTACCACTTTCCGAACGCGGTGTAGCTACGCCCACGAAACATTGTGTGTCTATGAAACATGTCCCTGTGCCTAATTGCCGCCTTTGTCATTCTCCATGAATGACTCTTTCCCCTGCCGCGAAGATCAATCTACCTGCACTCGAAGACTGCGCTGACCGTTGCTGTAACACTTGGCGCTTTTTTAAAGCAGTACATTCTCTCACTTCTCCCTTCCACTTTGCCTATACACCTATCTGACTTATTAAAACATTCTCTCACTTCTCCCTTCCACTTTGCCTATACACCTATCTGACCTATTAAACTCTACCGATCCCGGAGGCAGTGTAATCATAGACAAGCCAACTCTGTTACCAATGCAGGTACAGTATGCGTCTTTAAAAGAGTTTTAATGTTAGTTGTAACTTCGGCCGGTTCCTGAGGCAGTGAAAATCATGGTAACTACCCGTATCATAGTTTATACCAATTGAGATAACGAATAAGTGTCACCACAGCACATTTCGCCAGCTTTACTGGGAACTTATCCCTTGACTGACAATCTTTATTCGATGGTACTTATTCTTTGTTCCTTGCTTTAGGGTTATGAGGTATACACTGTTCTGCACATTACTTATTTTCTTCTGTCTGGCGCTTACGTCAACGTAGGGGTGTTTTCAATTTGTATTATGTGAGCATCAAAGCAGATAGGTCGTTGTGAGTTATACAACTGCGTACAATGCAGCTCACTAATAAAGCGAGCAACGAATTTCAGTTTGCTGCTGTCCTAGTCGTACGTGCCGTCTGACATTAATGACCGGGGTCGGTGCCTGGCACCGGTGTATAACAGTGCCAGGGCCACCAAGCATGTCATCTACTGCAAAGTCGTGCAGTTTTACACTGGCTTGAGAGCAGAATTCGCACGGGATCAACAGTCACACCTAAGACTATGCGTGACACATGTAGCAGTAGGCACAACTGTACAAAAAACCTGCCAACAACTGTACGACAACATTCCTGACTTTTGTCTTTGCCGTCTTACGCTGCCCCTTCAAGATGTTGAACCAGTACCAGATCGCCCAAATGTCAATTATTCTACAGACCTGGGAAATTAAAACGTGTCGTAACAGGACGAAGAAGCCTCAGCTCAAATGAAATTATTCTGGCAAGTGATTTGTTGATGCAGATGAATTTGGGCGGTTGATTTTAACTTACGTAAAAAAATCCAGGTTTTATGTGAATCTGACCTTGTGTCTGGCTTTCGGCCGTGATGAGGTACTTGTCGTCTCTGAGCCATGAAAGCACACTCGTGTAGTCCTTGGCCGCAGCCGGCTGTATCTGGCAGGTCAGCACGGCAGTGCTCCCCCTTGTAGCAAAGCCATCGTGCACGTTCACTTCGTACTCTTGCTGGATAACTGCAAAGGCAAGAGAAAAGGAAGCCATTCTGATGAGACTCGTACGTGATACCTTTTCTAGCTTCCTTTTTTTTGTTTTTAAGGCATATAATATTTACTTAACACCAGAATATGCTGACATGGGAGTTCAGTGCGCTGTTGACAAAGGCCCGCACTGTGCGGGTACTTACATCGAAAGACACCATGATGCTACTCTGGCCAGTGTTTAGCGGTCACTTCCGAATACACTCATCCAATTGGAAGAACAACCAACAAAAAGGGACATTTATTACAGTCACCCACTGCGGAAGCTTAGTAGATATCACGTTGCGCTACTAAGCACGAGGTAGCGGGTTCAAATCCCGGCCATGGCGGCTGAATTTCGAGGCGCGTAGAATTTAAAAGCGCTCTTCTACCTTAATATGGGTGCACGTAAGTGCAAGAGCCCCTGCTGGTCAAAATTGACACGGAGTCCGTACCCTACGGTGTGCCTCAATATCAGACCGAGTTTCTGGCGCGTAGTACCCATAATTTAATTTTTAACTTTAAGAAAATTACCGTTTGAAACGCGATCAAGCTAAAATCCCACTAGCCTTCCCTATTTACTGACTTTCAATATCAAGCGTGTCGACACATCTTGAACACTTTCCTTCATTCCATGGTTGACACTGCGGAAGGATGTAACAGTATTCCGTTTCTCCAGTACATGCATGTGTTCTCACACGGATGAATATCAGT
The DNA here is from genome assembly GCF_038994185.2 of Dermacentor albipictus. NCBI lineage: Eukaryota > Metazoa > Arthropoda > Arachnida > Ixodida > Ixodidae > Dermacentor > Dermacentor albipictus. Next base: position 93,072,127 of record NC_091823.1, read on the forward strand.
TCAGAAAGAAAAAGGAACAAAGCAAGGTCCGCAGCAAACAGCAGTGGTTATAGACGGTATTCCTTCAAGGCAAAAAGGAAAGAAGTACATGCAACATGGCAGCTGCGCTCATACTGTTGTTCGAGCACAATCACCTTTCAGAGCGGCTACAAAAATGCGACACAACATTCCTGACCGGGGAATGATCTGCAAGAAAAACAAGCTTAAAGGGCCGCACGAAAGGCGGCTGTCAAACATCAGTGGGTCACTCCTTTGAGCTACGGTTCACATTTCTCCCAAACAGCGTCCCGTCTCTTTCTCGCAGTCACATTCGCTTTTTGCGCAGGCTGCTATGTGTGAAAAGCAGCAAGTTGGTTCCGACTGATCTAGAATGTAACCCAAGCTATATGTTAACAGAGTAAACAAAGAAAGGTGAACAATGAAGCTTACACAAATATATTGAGATAGAAAAAATGACAAAAAAACAAGAAAGATGCCGATGATCCCAGGTGTATGAGGAAAGAAAACCAAGAACTGTAAACATAGGTTGTCGCAAGCCTGTTTTAGCAATAGTGTTGTATTTCATGCGGCATGAAAGTGCATTTCTCTCACGTTGGTATTTAATACCTCCTGATGCAGCATATATTTTTGCTTGTTTATTTCGTTGGCATACCAACTCTAGGATTCCTGCAAGAAATTCCTTGACTGGGAACCAGAGTGCTGACGCGTGCTGAACGGCACAAAAAACAGCGCGAAGGAAAGGGCCATCGAGAAAGAACGCAAACGACGCGGTGCTGACCATCAACCAAAGTATATTTCATGCTCTAGATGGAATATAAATACTGAAAAGAAAAAGGAAATCACGATGGCAGTGGAAGACAATTCGTTTCAGTTTGTATCAATTGATAACAGCTTGTGCCAAGCTGTATGATACCACTGTGAAATTACTCGCCTTTCGGTCTTCCTTAAGTATACTGGCATTCATTTCTGTGCGATGGCTTTGCTATGCCACCCTCAACTATTTTTCGTGCTACAATTATTTATGTAAAGTCAAACAAATCATTCGCACCTAGTTGTGCGCCCATTTATTCATACCTCAAACCCCAATTCACTAGAAAAATTGCCATTGCAATTGGCACTGGATTGTTGCGATGTGCCATTGCACATCGCAACATAGCAATATCTTACTGAATATCCGGAAATGCGGCGCAGTTGTGCAATGTATCCTTCCATTTTAGCCCATGTTATGCATATAGATTTTCGTCGTACTTACGTTTGTCGTCATTTATGTTATTATACGGTTCTCATGTATGCTATCCATTTTATAACTACATATAGATATATTATCCCGTAACTTTCTCTTTCGCTGCAGCCCTTATAACCTGTAATAATCTTGCTATATTTTGTTACCTTTTGTTTCATTTGTGAACCACTATTTCATCACCTCATGCATCATCTCCATGTAATTTCCTCCCATGAGGATCCTTGGGGCTATTCCGAATATATAAATAAATAAAATGGCCGCCGCGAAGTCAAGCATGGGAACAACCATCCAGAAATGTCCCCTCTTCATCAAGCAGAATATTTGACGGTGTGCTCACATGGACCATTTCTTACCTCGCTATTTTGTATGCTTCATAGATTTCACGTGCCCTTTGCTTTCAATACTTTCTTGGAATGGCTGTATCACTTGACTCTGGAAAGCATCCGTATTCTTGGCAGAGAATAGCGAGGTTGTTGCGTGTGTGTGTATGTGTTTTCTGTCACCTTCAACCACTGCGTTTCTTTTCAACGACAGTTATTTAGAAAACAAGGCTTGCGCCAAGTAAAGACAAAAAAAAATTGAGAGGGTCCGCCTAGTGACAACGCTAAAGAAGAGAATGTCTGTATACCTCTTGATTTAAATGATTTCACGAAAAAAATGTTGAATTTTTATCTCTAATTCCTCTCCTTTGTCCAGTTTTCATTGTCATTATTCGCTCATTTCGAAGCTTATTCGTGTCATATTTCAGGCGCAATTGCGCTCCCCTCGTCCTTAGAGTGGGCACTTGGCTGATACTTCCTAGAATTTTATTTTGCCAAGAGGCCAGTGCGTCGATCCTAGGAATAATGCAGGTTATGGTGCATTACAGTAAATTCTGTACTATATAACCGCTAAAAAATCCATTACCGTGAATTTTACCAACTATGCGACTAATTATCCCTGCATATGGGCACCACCGAAGCTGTCTTTCAGACACCATTGGCTCGCGCGAACCCTCCTTAGTCCAAGTAAACTCACTCCTGTTCCCAAAAGTGCGCTGTATTGTTGCTTTGCCTTAGCGCATCTATATCTATGGCAGTGCACCCTTTACAGGGATACAGTGCAACGCCTATTTTTCTTACATTGACGCTAATTACACCTGTACAGTTAATGTTGTCAACTCTGCGACTAATTTTTGCATCTAGTGGTGACTACCGAAGCCGCTTTGCAGATACCCTTGACTCGCGCGAAGCCTCCTTAGTCCAAGCGAACTCTCTCCATTTCCTAATAGTGCTTTGTACGGTGGCTTTGCCTCAACATGCCGATATCTACGGCACTGCACCCTTTACAGGGGCGCAGCACAATGCCCATTGTATTGCGATAGCAATTATATGGGCACTCCAAGGGAATTTCTGCCATCGGCATCGACGTGAGGTTCCGTGTAAAGTCCGAGGGCGATAACACCGTCGCCGCGTGCGATACGCTGTATGTGCGAGTGCGAACTTGCATTCACTTTGCATGTGAAGGAAGCAGACGATCGCGGATCAATCTCGCCTGCGCGAAAGGGACGAAAACGAAGAGGATGCGTGCCGTCTTCATGACGCGTGATGCACCCAGCGTTGCGAGGCACTGGGGGAAGTGGAGCGAGGAGGCGCGGCTTCCTATTCCGGCTTGAACTGCGCATGTGGCGGTCGCGCGCGATCGCGCGGCCGAATCTTGAGAGCGATCTTCGCTGAGGGCACAGTCTTGTTGCGTCAACGGCTCATAGCATTGTGCGTGCTGCGTGCTCTCGGCGCTGACTTTGCGTTGAAGCGATAGACAGCATAGATATGTAGAACGCAAAAAGGCGACTTCTCTCGCTAATGCTGCCACGTTTCCTCGTGCCGGCGTTTTGACAGCGAGTGTCCACGCTCATCGATTGTGATGTGTTCATGTTCGTTGTGTGCGCCTCTACCATGCTTGTTGATTTAATTAACAAGCAAATGTTTACAAGTTGATATGGCCAATCAAAGTACATCCTTACTTCGTATAGCTGCCTGGTAATTTGCTATCGCAACCGATGCTTCGCTTTTCAGGCGAAACTGCGACCTTTTTTTGTTACATTGGCGCTGATTGCACTTGCATAGCTAAATTCTCGCCTCCTATGGTGACTGACTACCGAAGCCAGCGTCCAGACATTATAGCCTCGCGCAATCCTTGCTTTGTCCAAGCAAACTAGCTCAACTTCCAAAAAGTTTGCCACACGGTTACTTTGCCTCAGCCTGACTCTATCTACGGCAGTGCGCCCTTTACAGTAGTACAGGGCAATGTGGTTCATTTTCAAATAAATTGGTGCTAATTGTGCATGTAGCGTTAATTTTACGTATCCTGCTATTAATTCTCACTTTTTCTAACGTTGAGACCTACATTTCGATACATTTTCAGGTTCCTGCAACACCATAAAGTATTGAAATTGTTGCTATCGTTGAGAGGTTTCTCTATAGACAAATCCGAGATATGCAAAACCCCTGTAAATTCAGGTAAGAAGACTGTTAAAGAAAGAAACAGAAATACCTTCAGCGCGCAAAGCAAGAATGGCTGAACATAGGCGTACTGTTCATTCAACAGCAAGAAAATTGGAATTCTAGCAGTGCGTGAAGTTTTATATAAAGAAGATGACGGGTTTATTAGAGAGAGAGAAAACAAAGATAGGAAAGGCAGGGAGGTCAACCAGAACAGCATCCGGTTTGCTACCCTACACTGGGGGTGGGGGAAAGGGGAATAGAAAGAGGAAGAAAGGGAGAGAGTCAGCACTGAGTACATGTGGGAGGGACACCTTACACAATGACACTATAAACGGTCTGTTAAGCCCGCGCACTTCAAGTACCGCACTAGTGCACGAATCGCTTTTCGAGCCAGTGACGGGTGTGGCCACGGTCCAAGTATCTTTGACTCGGCGAACGGTCTCGAGTCCAGTCTGCGTAAAGTTTCCCGCAGAGAGAGGCGTTGGACATCGTAGCGAGGGCAGGTACACAATAGGTACTCAATGGTCTCCTCGCACCCACAGGAGTCGCACATCGGGCTCTCGGCCATTTCCACATGGTAGGAGTATGCGTTCGTGAACGCCACTCCCAGCCACAAGCGACACAACAAGGTTGCTCCGCCGCGGGAAAGGCTAGATGGCAGTTGTAGCCGTAGCGTGGGGTCCAGTTTACGTAATCTGCATTTGAAGCCACTTGAAATCCAGAGATCTTGGGACTTCTTGCGCGCAAGTAGGAGAAGTTCTCTGGCAGCGTCCGACCTCGCCAAAGGTGTTGGACGCGTCTTGGTATCTTCGTGGGCACACTGGGCAGCCTTGTCTGCTAGGTTGTTGCCGACGATGCCACAGTGAGCAGGAATCCACTGAAATATAATGTGGTGTCCTCTTTCCAGAGCATGGTGGTGCAGTTCCCTGATTTCAGATGTCATTTGCTCGTAAGTTCTGTGACGTAATGCGGACTTGATGCTGTGAAGGGCTGCCTTAGAGTCACAAAATACGACCCATTTCTCTGTTGGCTCTTCGGTGATGTACATCATAGCGGCATGGAGAGCTGCAAGTTCTGCCGATGTAGATGTAGTCGTATGCGACAACTTGAATTTAACTGTAACGCCCTTGGCTGGAACGACGAATGCGGCAGTTGAGCTGAGTTGAGTTGAGGCGAAGTTCTCTGGCAGCGTCCGACCTCGCCAAAGGTGTTGGACGCGTCTTGGTATCTTCGTGGGCACACTGGGCAGCCTTGTCTGCTAGGTTGTTGCCGACGATGCCACAGTGAGCAGGAATCCACTGAAATATAATGTGGTGTCCTCTTTCCAGAGCATGGTGGTGCAGTTTCCTGATTTCAGATGTCATTTGCTCGTAAGTTCTGTGACGTAATGCGGACATGATGCTGTGAAGGGCTGCCTTAGAGTCCCAAAATACGACCCATTTCTCTGTTGGCTCTTCGGTGATGTACATCATAGCGGCATGGAGAGCTGCAAGTTCTGCCGATGTAGATGTAGTCGTATGCGACAACTTGAATTTAACTGTAACGCCCTTGGCTGGAACGACGAATGCGGCAGTTGAGCTGAGTTGAGTTGAGGCGAAGTTCTCTGGCAGCGTCCGACCTCGCCAAAGGTGTTGGACGCGTCTTGGTATCTTCGTGGGCACACTGGGCAGCCTTGTCTGCTAGGTTGTTGCCGACGATGCCACAGTGAGCAGGAATCCACTGAAATATAATGTGGTGTCCTCTTTCCAGAGCATGGTGGTGCAGTTCCCTGATTTCAGATGTCATTTGCTCGTAAGTTCTGTGACGTAATGCGGACTTGATGCTGTGAAGGGCTGCCTTAGAGTCACAAAATACGACCCATTTCTCTGTTGGCTCTTCGGTGATGTACATCATAGCGGCATGGAGAGCTGCAAGTTCTGCCGATGTAGATGTAGTCGTATGCGACAACTTGAATTTAACTGTAACGCCCTTGGCTGGAACGACGAATGCGGCAGTTGAGCTGAGTTGAGTTGAGGCGAAGTTCTCTGGCAGCGTCCGACCTCGCCAAAGGTGTTGGACGCGTCTTGGTATCTTCGTGGGCACACTGGGCAGCCTTGTCTGCTAGGTTGTTGCCGACGATGCCACAGTGAGCAGGAATCCACTGAAATATAATGTGGTGTCCTCTTTCCAGAGCATGGTGGTGCAGTTTCCTGATTTCAGATGTCATTTGCTCGTAAGTTCTGTGACGTAATGCGGACATGATGCTGTGAAGGGCTGCCTTAGAGTCCCAAAATACGACCCATTTCTCTGTTGGCTCTTCGGTGATGTACATCATAGCGGCATGGAGACCTGCAAGTTCTGCCGATGTAGATGTAGTCGTATGCGACAACTTGAATTTAACTGTAACGCCCTTGGCTGGAAGGACGAATGCGGCAGTTGAGCTGGTCGGTGAGGTCGAACCATCGGTATATATATGTATGCGGTCATGATACGTCTGGTGTAGTAATAGGAGCGTAAGTTGCTTCAGAGCCGGCGATGGATGGATGGATGGGTTTATTAGTATGGCACAGCATACGTGCTAGCACAATGCTTCAGTTGCCTCGAGCGGTTACTGGCTTCCAAAATGAAACGCCTCGGCAAGAACACTGCTATTTATTACATGGAGAACACTGGTGAATACTTCAGATCAACGTACCATAAGGTTGTGTTTGATATGTCTCACCACACACGGCGGTACGCTTGCGACAATAGTTCTTGATTGCTTTTGCTCTGAGTTTTGCACACATCAAGGAGTTCGAAGTTCACACACAGTGTGGCACTCACCAGCAAGCATGGCTAAAAATTTATGCGCCGTAACGGCACTACACACATAAAGTCAGTTGCAAAAATAGCCTGCTGGACTGCAGTGCATGTAGTATGCAGTTTTTGAGTTCGCTTTACACAATGGCCTTTTTATGCGTTCGTGAGCTTTTTAGCAACGGAAGAAACTGCCCCGTAGGAACTGATTGATCATCACTTTTATCTCTGCTTTGCATATCATTGCTTCTGATAAAGGAAAGCTCAGGTGCTGACATCCCTAAAAGCAAGGACACCAAATCAGGAAAATTGCAGCTAAAAAATATCGAGGATTCTAGACTCGAAAAATAAACCATCCACTTCCACACGCGTGTCCCACGATATTAAAGCGATAATTACAAGATACATAGATAAAGTTTACAGCCCCTATTGCATCTCCATGAATGAATATATTAGATAATATTATGAATGCTTAGCAAATAGTCGCACTGTCATTGTGTAGTTTCGAATCAACGAGGAGCAACAGAGCTGAAGACAAGGAAAAAACAATTTCAGCACAGCAACCTCTGGCAACAAAACTCTAGCAACAAAACTCGAAGATTGAGGCCTTCGCGAGGTTTTTAGGGAAAGGTAATAAAATTACACGGAAAAGCAAGATAAAACACGTTTTCGCCATCAGCGCAATTATGCAGAGTACCGCCCATCAATATCTCTGCAACTTCATCGAGCGGCTAAGCTGTCGTGTGCATTAGTCTATCGATCGCACGATTGTGTGCTTTTCTTTTCTTTTTTTAAAGTCTCGTTTGCCCCGTCTAGCTTCGCGCTCCTGGAGGGAAAGGAAAAAAGAAAAGCGAATAATGTGGCCTGTGTGCGAGGGTGACTCGAAATAATGAAGTGTTCGCGCTTTGCCATTTTCTTTTACGTTATTTCCGATATGTGCGAAAATGGGCGGAGTGAACAGGAAGGAGGACAGCTTGGGTCGACTACGGATCATTGTGACGTTGATTATAGGCGGCGCCCCCTTCACGGGAAGGCGACGACGCGTGGAGAGCGGCCGTATAATTCTTCGTTAAAGTTTGCGCAGTGCAGGACTGCTTTTGAGCTGGGTGGACATAACGAGTTTAGTTAATATTTATGACTTTGCGGAGTACGGCCGTTTCCGCTTCAGTAGTGTCGGCGGAGTGTGCAAAGGAGCGCCGCTTGAACGTGACCAATAAAAAAAATGCAGAAAAGGATTGGGGAACGCTTTTCTCGGCATCAGTTTGGAAGTTCAGACAGACAGAAGAGACTTGAACGCGAGCGAGGAGCCAAGTGAAGTTAGAAGAATTATTGCACGTTCTTAACGGTGAGAGGTATCGCAAAAAAAAAGAGCTAGACGAAAGTTGCTTCCTGTGGCATTAGAGGCTTGATTAAGCTGGTGCTAGACGAGTTTTTGCTAAGTATAACAGGTTAAAGATGAAACACGGCAAGAATGATTTTTCCTTGCAAGGGATCACGCAGCAATTTTTGTCAGAACGTGAAGTCCCCTATTTGAGCTACACCAGACAGCTTGAGGAGAAGTTCTTTTTTTCTATTATTACTGTGAACTTACTCATCTCTCATATAAGATGTATGAGGATGAAGATATGATTCCGCCTTTTTGTACTTTATCGTTTTCTTCTACGCCTACAGAAAAGCATATCATTTGTAAGAGTATTCTTCATTTATACTTTCGCTATATATGTATGACATCTGATATTGTGACTTGCATTCTTGCTTTCAGCGTTTCTTTTTCTGATGCGACTGTGTAACGTGACACTGTTGTTCGTATTGTTTCTTTGAAAATTTCGTTGTAATAAGGTGAGGCTGTTTTGACTTCTACGGTATCACGCCGTTGTGTGTCCATTACCTGTCTTGTAGCTCTTGATCCGACAAAACTATATTATACAGTACACAGTTAAATATGTACCTGAGCGACACGCTCCGGATCTGAGGAGTATCCGGCGTGATATTTTTTCACGCATAACTCCTTCTACGATGTGAATAGAATATGAGCCAATATTATCAATTATTTTTGAAGTGGCACAGCATAGTTCACAGGAAATAACCCGAGAGCTCATCCCATTATGTATTGTCCAGCATATAAAAATCTTCCTTTTAAACTTTTCCCATTCATCGAACTGCTTTTCAAAAGCGGTCTGAACTTCGCGTTGCTGCAACTAACGTTCCACCGACTGCGATACTCTTCGTTTGCGACTTGGGTTTTACAGTTGCAGTGTAGTTGTAAAATACATTCGCTTAAAAGTAATTGGGACGAATGAGAAGCTTTAAAAAACAGGAATTGTTCTCTGCCATGTCACTGCGTTCGCAGAAGCTCGACGGCTGTCGCGAACATTGTGTCCCAGGAGAAAGACCAATTTCCTTGAGTATAGCAGGATGCTACAGAATTTTGGCCGAATAATCGTCACAGAAAGGCTGCAGATATTTTCTAATACGCATGAATGCTTTGCAAAGTGTCTTCAAAGCATCCCAATAAACACAAAAAGATACAGGTTAACAATACTATCCGGAATAATGATCATATTATTTGGACTTACTTTCGCTGCCTGCTTGCATAAAATATATACGATGCTAGTTTTTCTACAAATGATTAGCTTAGGTATATACAAGAAATATACGTAGGTGAGCTCTTCCTAATGAGGCCGAAGTGCTCTCCAGCGACCCAAACCATGGAGCAATAGCGCTTTGCTTCACGAATCGGGCAAGTAACCATGAATTCAAGGCCAGCGCAACCTCACACCAACGCGTAATGAAAAGCTATACAGTGGAACCACGGCGACATCAATACGATCGTGGAGAGCTTTCAGTGACAATGACGGGAGAGCTACGGAGGTTGAACGCGCATGCATAACAGCAATCCTGAAAATGATCCTCTGTTCTCATTTCTGGTAGGTTAAGCTGGCGAACGGAAACACTAAATGGCTTACCGTATTTGTACGATTCTAGCACGCGTGTTTTAAAATAAAAATTGCGTTCAACTTTGCATGCGCGTTACAAAAGTAACTAATTCAACTCAAAATAAGAAAGGAACCCACTTTTTGCTAAAAGAAAGCTGATTTGAAGGTGGCTATAGCCGGACTTCCATCGAACGGACGTTTTTTTTTCGTTTTTATGCCTTGGTTTACGGCAATCATTTTCCAGTTTGCTGTGACTGTGGCATTTCTAATGCATCGGATGGAACTGAAGATGACTTTTTTGCGGTCTGTAGGCAGTGAAAGGCAGGTGTCATCGGACTCCGATAGCAACTAGCCACTACGATTCAACTGTGAGCCTGTCTGTGTCCTTGTATAAAGTTTCATAAAGTTGTTTTGACACGGTACTTGTCAACTGAGGTTACGTTACTTGATGTGCGCGGTAGAATTGGCACCAAGTTAATTTTCTTTTTATATTTGGGCGCTATTATACCGGCGCGTTATAAACGGGGGTGCGGTAGAATCATGCAAGTACGGTATTTCGTGCTGAGCTTACAATAAAAGGGGGTATTTAATATACCACCAGGTGGTGAATGAGACTTATCTCTTTGTTTTTCTGCTCCTCATTTGGGCAAATGCGAAACCATCCCACATGAAAATATGCAGATTCCGTATCTTGTTCACGAAATAGAAAGCACTTTCAAACCCTGCCGGGCTGCCCACATACCCTCAATCTCCCTCCCCCCTTACTTGTTTCTGCTGCATTGCCACAAAACTTCTTGCGCGAATAACGTCCTACTTACGAGTTGTGCTAGGCTAAAGGCGTTATAAATTATGGAGCTAAAGTAGTAAGCTTTATTCCGAAAAAAAAAGTCGAAACTTTAGGCTGATCAAAAAGTGTTTAGGTATCTCGTGGTCTCCAATGTACACACAGTAGCGTTCAAGTGCAAGTTTGAGCCGCCTGTCTCTCTTTCTTCTAAAAGCGCAAATACGGAAGTCAGGGGTGAAAAAAAAATAAACAAGGCATACAGGCAATAGTGTAACGCTTCTAGTCTGTAGTCTGAAAGTAAACATGACCGCACAGTGGACATGAGGGATTACGGAACCCCAGCAACATCTTACAGGAGACGACGTCATAAGACGGCAAGTCAGCAGTACGAAAAGACCAAGAGGTGCAGGGTGGCAGAGAATGCGTGTGGCATTTAGGAGACAAAATGAAAGAAAATACCATAAATTAAGGCAAGAAAAGGCGGCGTAAATGAGCCAAAAATAAAGCAATCGGGAACACTGTATGCGCTCCATGTGTACGAAGCGCCTGGCGCGTTCGAGATAGGAGCCGTTCGTCTGACAGCCGTAAGCCGAACGGCAAGCGTGCCCTGAAAGTTTAACGTGAGCTACCGCTGTCGTAGTATACATTGTGAGCCGAGAAGCAACAGTCAAAGCAGTCATAGAAAGCACGTCTGCAAAAGCAAAATCCTAACTGGTTAGGGATTTTGGCCCAGGAAACTGGAGATGCAAGAACTTTTTGGTCAGAAAAAAAACAGGCAGCATATGTCAAAAATGTTGGCTTTAAAGTAGTTGTTATGAACATCAAACAACGGGAACCTTTCACGAACTACCGAGCATATACGATGAACAACTATAGCGCGAAAAAGCATTAGTGTCATATTTCTTCTAGGTTTCTCGGAAGTTATGGTGCGCTTCGGGGATACTACTTTGAAATATAGAGATCGGCCATGGTCTGTGGAGCATTTGTTCCTAAGCACCTTAGCGAGAATCATGGGCAAAACGCTATATGAACTCAGTCGATAGACGGTGTATAAGCAGGAAAGAAGCACGAGCGACGTAACGTGAATCATGACGCCAATGACGACTGGGAAGAAAAGCAACATCCAATCAAAACATAACAGAAGTATTAAGGTCTTCCTTACGGCTATAGTGCGCACAAAATTGGTGCCATGTTTTCATAGGCGAGAAATTTTATGGGGCACTCTGAAGCGCTGTGGGATGGACGGTTATGGCTCATGGAAATATGTTAATAAAGCGCGAGCACCTTTGATTCGGAGTTTGCTAACATGTATAAAGCGGTGTGTTTCTCTGAAAAAAAGAAAAAACTATCCCGTCGCACCCTCAAATTGCAATGTAAGAATATTTAGTTCGTAAATAATTATTATAACTACCGACATTAGTAGGGCAGGCACTCAATAAGCTACGGCGAGCTTGCTGTTCATAAGGCCATTTGTACGCGACAGTTGTCCACAAAATGTGACTCAAATCATCGAGTCAGTAGAGGTAACGTTACTCAGGGTGACAGATTGATTCCAACTACCTAATTAAAAAAATAATAACAAAAAGACTTATTGAACTAGATCGGAGATGAGTACGGCTATGTACTACTTTTTTTCTTACTTTTCAGAAGCACAATATACATATGCATACACAGATGACGCGTACGTTCGTAGTGATTCATATAAATGGCCTTCTCTGCTACTTGTGTTGCAGGGATAATGAAGAATATGAGCATACGGAGAGTATGAAGGTACGCGCGGATGCGTAAATCATACATTCCGCCCCAAATTTATTTATGTTACTCCTAAAAAATATTCGTACAAGCGGCATCCTACGCATTTAAACTGGTGTGCACGAATTTGCAAATAGTCTTTTACTTTGCTGCCATGTGCAATTACTAATACCTGTGGTGCATGTCTGTGATTATGCTGCTTTCCGTCAGGTGTGACGAATTAAGAAAATGCATTACATAGCATTACTATTACAAACGCATTGCAACATCATGCGACGCGCGCTGGCCGGTGTTTTGACACTCTTTGATCTTCACTCCCAAGATAGCGTTGGTCGCCTCATCTGTCCATTATAGGGTTTTCCAGAAGTTAGTGAAATCAGTGGAAGTCCCTCTTGTTTGGAATATTCCAACAGTACTCAACTACATCTGACCGTGCGCTAATTGTGGATGTGTAGTGAGAGCCCACGAAAGCAAAATACGTCGCATCCTCAGTTCATTTCAATACATTAAAGAATGACACATGTATATGTACGAAAGATAAGCAATCTATGGTAAGCGCTTACCACAATCGAAATATTCTCAAGATGTAAAACTGTGCGCATCCGCAACCTAACATTACGAGCTTGCTCAACCGAACATATACAGTAATATGTAGTGCAGGATGTATTTTTCGACGCAGTTAGTGTCCTTCAGCTCAATCACCCATCTCAAGCATTAAAATGCTCGTTGCCGGCGCCAGCAAAATCGGAGTCTTGCTCGCATAGATGTTCTTTGGTTTTCATTCTCAGCTGGCTTCTATAACATCACGTACGCCGGTCGTAAGGTAATAAAGAAATGAAAAAGGAAAACATAATTCGCAAGAAGTAGACCAGGCAGCCCAACAGTCCGTCTATATCTCGAGACCGCTGCTGCATCGATGCGGCTATGAGTTCATTAGTACTACACGTGGTTCGTGGGAACAGTCTAACACCTCCTAGATAACAGGTCTTCTATGCACTCGGATTTATGAAGTGATGCTACCTGAACCAAAATTTCGGCTGCAAAGCCTGGCGTGACGAAAGCGGTGCCGTCAAAATCACCGCGGCTTAGTCAGGAGCATCCTATTTGAATTCTATGGCAATCGGACAAGGTAGCATGACGCATGACGTCATGGATTGAAGTGCACAGGCCTTGTGATATCTTGGAGACGTTAACCAGGCACATCAGTTTCCTGAACACGCTCTGCGCGTCACTTCAAGTTGGGTCCAGACATTAGAGACGAAGTGTGAGGAAGCAACAACGCGAGTATTTGAAGGCTAACCTCAGTTAATTAGCTAATGTTTAGACTGATAATGGAGATCATAGAAGGTAGAATTGGTGCCAATGGGCAAAAGAAAAAGAAAAGCTGTTGGTGCAAAATAACTATTGCATTGAGGATAATATTGCAATGGAGAAGAGAATGCACCATTTTCAATTAATATTTCAGCATTCTAACATATAAATTGCAACTATTCACCTAATAACAATATGCTAGTCACCTGCGTGCTCTGCCTGCGAAGGTGGTGAAGCAATAAGCATTTTAATTAGATTTTGGTTGAAGAGTTAGTGATTTGTTGTTGTTGTTGCACTGTTTTCATCGTCGCCATTGCTGTTCTTCCGGTTTTTGTCACACACAGTTACGAAGATATTCCAAACAGCGCAGCAAAACATAAGGCAACATTTGCTTTTTCGCTAACATTGAAAACAATAAACAGAAGCAGGTCCAAGGACTGCATACCCTAAAGCAGGAGTTCTGAAATTTTAAGATCGTTTGGAACATCAAGTGCGTTCCCAAGGTGCATGAAACCCCCCCCCCCTTTTTTTTTCTTTTTTTTTTCCCTGAGGTGCATATTACGGTCCTCGCGATATTTGTAGCGCTGAATCAGTTAGCCGCTTAAAAAAAAGTGCATAAATTATTGAATGATTCAAACAGAGTAATAATCCACCCAAGTTTGGATTGGGTCAGATTTGTTTTGGCCGCTGGAACCTTAAAAAGCTCTTCGCTGCACTCTAGAGTTCCGCGAAACCCAGTTTAGAAACCCCTGCCCTAGACCGAGTGCTTCTGTGGTACGCGAAACGCACCTTTTCAGGCTAGGCTTTGAATAAAGATGCGCCCTCTTGAATGCTAGAAGCCGTTTCTGCTTGGTTACTGCAAAAGTGTACCGCGACATGCACATCACATATCATTCGAATCGTAGTAGCATTTGCCAAACTTCCTCGTCCATTAGTCCTCCTAGCCTTGTCCACCTCTTCTTGCTATTCCTCCCACGTGGCATTCTAGCAACCTAGATCGAGTCATCCATCCCTATTTTAGCTGCGCAGTGTTAACCTGGATGTCATTACCAATTATCGATTATCAATTATGTATACATCTTGCAACACCTATAAGATGAGAGTCAAGCATTATTCTCGCTTTTTTTTATTCGACTATTTGATGCCCTCTGTTCTCAGGTGTGACAGTGAGACAGTTCCAAGAGTCAAATTACGTGTACACACTTGTAAAAGGGCTCTGCTCGGCTCTGATGTCTGCTCTTAATTTCAACACACACATAGTTCGTTGGTTTATTGTTCTATTTTGTTTTCCTTTTCTCGTTCCAATATGTAGTCTTATAACTGTGCACAGGCTATTCATGCTTCTGTTGCTTTGTACACGTCTTGGTGGAAGATCAAAGTAATTATGTAGCTCTTAGCCCAAAATTCCCATCCTGCGCGTATACGGGAAAGCAATACTGATTTGATTCGGTTATACGGCACCTCAATAAAGCAATCAAAACAGAACTGTCGTGCGTATTTCTTTCTTTAGAACACCCGCTGTGGTACCTCACTGGCTATGTCGTTGAGCTACTGAGCTTGCGTTTAGAGGTTCATTCCCGACCACAGTGGCCACAATTCGATGGGGGTGAAATGCGAAAACGCTCCTTCACCGTGCATTGGTTGCATGGTAAAGAAGCTCAGGTGGTCAAAATTATTCCTGCATGCCTCGCTACTGCGTGTCTTATAATACGAGGTTCAGTGTGAAAAACCTGTGAAAAACCCCAGAACCAAATTTGATTTTTAATCTTCACGTAAACCCCAGTGGAGGCTTCTATTTCTTTTTGTTCTATTCATCACCTTTGGATTATTCAGTTAATCTCAGACAAGCATGCACATAAAATATGTAGACTTGTGCTTTGTGGCAGTATACATAAAACAACATCTTGAAGGCAGAAAACGAATCTACCGAAAGCGATAAAGAAGAAGAGAAATAAAACGTCCTGAATGGACACAAAAGAACTGCGCGTGTTACCACCTGGGAGACAAGAAAGAGGATATATTTATCGTGAAACATTTCAGGCGTCCTTAATGTGACCGTGCTTGTGTAGTACACGCCTGCAAGAGGAAAAGCGTTCGATTTGTCGCCAGAAGTATCGGACGCTAGGCCAGGGTTGTGACAGCGGTGGAGCCGAGCTCGCAGATTGGTGAAAGCTACTCCGAAAAAAAATCACTTGTGAAACACGCACACGCACACTGCACCTCGATGCCGTGTCGGTCCACCCTTCGTCTTTGTCGTCGCCCTCGCCTCGGTGGTGCAATCTTTTCCCTCAATCTACAACCTCGGCGCGTCCGACTGCTAGAAGAACGAATGTGAACTGGCGAGATGTCTTTTTTTTTTTTTGGGGGGGGGGGGGGAATACTATCGCGCAATGCGATTGCTGTAGTCCTTGGATGCCTTCTTTTTTTTTGCGTTATTGCTCTAAGGATAGGCATGGCCACTTGACCGTGAGACCCCCTGGAAACAGTGGGTGGACAACCAATTCTCATTACGGTAGGGTGCGCTCTGCGATCGACCTGCATTGTCTCAGGGCAGGACAGCACCCCTTGCCTTTTTTGATGATGTGATGTGATAACTTTATTTGGAATCCGGCGATTGGGAGGCCCGGGCCTGGGGCCGCCTAGATGGCCACTGGGAGCTGCTGCTCCCGTGCGGCTTCCTTGGCTCGCTGGACGGCCCAAAGTTGGTCTTGGAGTTCTGAGCTGAGCAGCACGGCCGACCACCGCGCCCGTAGATTGTCTGGGGAGGCTGCCATTTTATTTTGGTATATTTCACATCCCCACAACATGTGTTGAAGGGTGGCTCTAACAGACTTGCATAGCTTGCACATATCGCTCTCGTATATATCGGGGTAGAAAGTTTTTAGCTGCACGGGACTCGTATAAGTTTCTGTTTGTAGTCGCCTCCAAGTAACGGACTCAGCTCTGTTCAGTTTAGTGTGAGGCGGTGGTAATACTCGCCTCCGATTTTGATAGAATTTGGTAATATCACTAAATCTTGTTAATATATCTTTTTCTCTCCAAATTTCCTCCTCCGCGTTCTCCTGACCGATGGAAGTCACTCTTTGCTCAGCTCGGCGAGTAAGACCTCGAGCTTCGCAGTGTGCTACCTCGTTGAGGTTGACTGCGGGAATGTCTGGAGTCGTATGCGCTGGGAACCAGAGCAATTGCCTGCCGTTCTTCTCTGCATCGGAGAACTTCGCTTCATTGACTCTGATGATGTGCCATGCCTCAGGAGAGATCCTACCTTTTGCATAATTTCTAATGGCCGCTTGAGAATCGCTTATGATGTATTGAGCATTCGTGGAGACCAATGCTAGTGCAATGGCTACCTCCTCTGCGGTCTCGGAATGTTTGGTATTAACTGATACACTTGTAAGGGGTTTTTGGGTGTGATGTTCTGTTTTTTTCTTTACTGGCTGCCGTCTCGGCCCTAGCAATCGGTCTCTTTAAGATTACCTTCTTTTCTTTTTTGTAAAAGCTGGAGCTACGACTTGTCTTGAGGGCTACGTAACTGTTATCAACTGCCTATTTTATCCTCTGCCGCATGTTACCAAGTTCAGAGGTTTCAAAGAAAAAATAAGCTGCTCTTTTTTACTCAAACGCTTGCAGATTCCAAGGAAATCGATATGAAACTGTATTCTTCATCTGGTTGGGTATTTATGGCGAAATGAATGTAATGAATACGAAAGAGGAAATGGTAATGCCACCCCCCCCCTTCTTTTCTTGCTTAAAAAATTCAATGGACAGAATTATAATGTGTTCACGCGGTACGGTAGCCCTGCATATCGCGCATCCCAGGTAACGTTAGCCAAGCTGATAAAAGAAAAAAAAATCAAGAAAAAACATAGTGGCAGACAAAATTTTAGACACGTTGTGCATTAAACACATCGTGCGTTCGTCACAGGTCGGGCGACCGAACCCCATATACCTTATAACAGTATCTTTCACCGTGCATTTTTATTGTCTTTCTTTTAAACGTATTTGGTTAACGTTGGCTGGGGCACCCTATATAGGAAGCGGCGGCACTGTTTATAAGATGTGAAAGCCGTCATTTTAAGTAAAGCGTGCGAACTATAAGGACGCTCTACAATCACCAACTACAATCCAGAAAAACCTGCAGCATTCCATTTCTTTTTTTTTTTGCTGTTATCCCTTAGAATCAGCCCACACCTATTCTCGTTTTCTGTGAGGAGGAGTGCAACGTTTATCTAATAACGACTGTATCGGCCCTCTCCCTGCGAGCTCCTGTTGGTCTGAGTGGTGAATCCCTATGAATACAACTCTGGAAGCTTATCTCTTGTCCTAATATCCACTTATTATTGCGCTTACCATTACGATTCAGTCAGTTCTATGATGCCATTCCATAATGACGATTCAAGTGAAAGCCTTCGCTTCCTCGAAAAGAGGAACAGTGGGTAAAAGGAAGAGGCGGGGAGAACGGCATGAAAGGAGCAAAAGTCTTCCTTCGAAACTAAGAAAAAAAGAAAAATATTTCTGTTTTTCATCATCCCGTGTTTGCCCGATCGACTCAGACTCAATTTTATCTCTTTACGCTAATTGCAGTTTCTCTGGAGTTATTGTTTCTGCAGCTACGCTCCACTGCACAGAATCCGTAATCCCCTTTTGTCGCGGGCCAGTAGACGCGGGCCGGAAGCAAAGAAGCACCAGCTGACACTTTCAAAGAGTTCCAACTGGTACTTGCAAATAAAGGCAGCTGCATAAAGGGAGTTCGAGAAGAAAACTTTTTTCCCGTCGTCAGTGTGGGTTTTCTTTAATATTTCTATTGTAAGGGCTCCTGCGCAATCAAAAAGACATTTGATCCATGAGGTTAAAGTTCATTTAGTTTCACACTTTTCCCGTGCATATTTCGAAATTAGCGGCCGAACTTTTCAGTTGTAGGGGCAAATGTAAATTTTTAAACAAATGGTCGCACCTGTTCCTAGAAATATTAAAGATATGCCTTTATTTTAACAAGCATCTGTTATATTTGAATGCTATCGGTATGGCGTCAGCAGTAGTGACGAGCTCTGAAATCGAATGAATTACGCCCAGGCATCTGCAGTGAAGAAAGAGTGACGTAGATAAGAAAGGCATGAAGTCAACTAAAGTTTCCTTCCACTTGAAAGCGGTAATATGCAATTTAACTGCGTATCAGCCCTAATAACTCAAGCATATATATCATTCCAGAGTCGAAGTTCGCTCCGACTTACTCTTTTGTGGCGTGGTACCTCTGCGTAAAATTTGCAAACAGGTTCTGTATTTGCATTTGTTTTCTTCTTAATTTCACCTTCCCCTGCAGTTACGCAGAAATTCGTGAATTAGAAAAGAACGTGCGGGTTAATGTTCGCTTAGTCCCGTTCCGTAGTGCTGGTTCCAAAAATAGCATTTCGTGCGCTTGTGAGTGTCCAGTGAACCGCTACATGAATGCTTTTTCTGCAATCATTCAAGAAGTGTAGGGAATACATATTTCGTTGAGTTCATCACTGACATGTTATCTCGGTCGTGTAACGCGGGCAACAGATAATGTCGTAAAGCAGCAACTTATTTTCGTTTTAGAGTTCAGCTCTTAAACGCCCATTCCTGCGTCGAGCGTCCATGTCGCCCGCGTAAGCAAACGAACGAGCGCAGTGGATGAATGGGCGAACGCCTAACGTTGGGGGAACGAAAAAAAGCGGCGAGAGCGAAGGGAGCGTAAGGAGGAAAGCGGAGGAGGAGGATATGCCAAAAGCGTGAGAAAAAAAAAAGCGCAGTGCCGCCCGAGGCGCTCTGCGGCGACGACTGCTACGAGATTTCCCCAGAGTAGCGCGCCATCCTCTGTTCGCCGATGACTCCTTCATCTTTCTTCGGTCACTGTTTTTCACGGACTAACAAATGCTAAACATTCTTCCTCGACGGATAACGCGCCTGCATGTATCAGGAGTTTCTCGAATGTTAGCGACAGTTCCATCCCTTGGCTGTTTTCACCAAAGCTTCTCGTAATCTGATTGTATGAGCAACGCGAATTGCGAAGTACGTTCTGGAAGCCATGAGGGCAACAACGATTACACTGGAACCTCCTACCAGCCATGCATATTACCGACGTGTTTGACCCGCGGATCATATTTTCCATGGTCGCCGGCTCTGCTACACGTCTTTCTCAAATTGTTAGCCTCAATACATCGCAAAATGAAAACACGTGCAGAGCTGCGCTGAAATTTTACATGAAGGAGTAATGTAATCATGGGTGATTTCTTTTCTTTGCTTTTTATTCTTCTTATTCTATGTATGTAATTTGCTAGTGTTCAGCCATCTTGTTAACTTTGCTTGTTGCTTTCTCGTTCTTTTAGTTTCTTTTTGCCAAACGTTACAGGACAACCATGGCTTTCAGTGGCGTATCCTACTGTACCCCTTGCCACTGCGTGTATAAAAAAATCCCATCAATTATTAGCAAGTCGAGACCTTCAAATTCACATGTATTGTGAGAATGCCTAAAACAGCGACTCAACAGAATATGTTGTATTCTGCCGCCGCGTGAAACGTTAACAATGTTTGATTTGAAAAGTGTAAGCATTTGCAAAGGAACCGAGCTTAATGACAGCACCATAGGGGTAATGTAGAAAACTGAGTGAGTTCAAATTGATGCATTCTTTTAGACAGCACGGAAAACGACAGCAACACAAAACAGGCAGGACACACGACGAGTGCTGTCTAAGAACCGAAGTTTATTAGGAAATACCCAAAAAGGAAGGCACCATGTGCACGCGCATCTGAATAGGTCACATGGAATAAATCACCAAGCATTTGCATCTCGCAGTCTACCATACGGACAGACGGCTCCGATGCGCAATCATCTGACATAATTTGTACATGTGAAAGGCGAGTCCACTAGGTTTTTCGCCTTTGTGCTTCACGATGATGTTAGATCTATTGAAAGAGGCGTCCCTTTCACGTCTATGCTTTTTCCAAAAGATATGCCGCAGCGACTACCACAGTGGCTTCCTGCATACAAAAGCACTATGTTATACCAGACGCGCCTATATAGGTTGCATTAGAACATACCAGCTTTATTAAAGTCGTATCTGAGGCAACAAAGGTCCTTCTAAAATGCACCAGCCATTTAACGCCCTTTTCTGTAGCACACCTTCAGCAATCTTATAAAATGCATGCGGTAATTGTCGTTCCGTGCTAATTTGCGCGCTTATCGTCAAATGGTACGCAGGCTACTTCATCGTTTTCATAAGCTATATTACGAGTACGAAAAGTTTTCTCAGTGATCTTGCTTCCTTCCTCTCATCAAACAGAATTCACGGTACAGACAACTTGGCACCTGTCCAAGAGCTTAAACATTTCCCCCGTTGAATGCGAAAGGCTCCCATTTCGATATGTAGGAAAGGGGGCGAGGGGAAGGGAGGCGCTTTTGACGAAGCCAATCATGCTCCCGAAATACCTGCGGCGCAATACGAAATCGGTGAAGGCGCGTTGACGGAGAAGGTACGCAAAAGCACGAAAAGCAGCGCCAGTCTCACACGCAGAAGGAAAAAAGAAGAATACGTTTGATCCGAAACTGAAGAGGCGCTGAAAATGGCGAAAGTGCTCGAAGCTGAAACGGCAGAAGTAGAAAGTTATCTGGAGCGTCATGCTTAATGGGGTTGACGTGACTTCTGGTACGAGTTGAGTTCCGCGACTTGCGGTTTTCGCCCTCGAGTACAAGAAGAAAAAAAAATCCCAACTACTGAAAGGGGAAACGATTGCTTTCCGCCCAATGCGCATGCGCGCAAAGTAAGCCTGTGATTTCTCTATACTTGCTGCCCTCCGCACATTGGCCAGGTAACTCCAGCTCTTTCATAGGGTCCACGTGCTTTCATTTGTCCCAGCCCCTGCCTTCCCCGCATCCATTTCTTTTAGTGAGATAGGAAACTGCCGCTTTCCTTGGAAAAGCCGCGTGCCATAGGCTCTCCGAGACATAGGAAAGAAACGTTCGCTGAACTCCCACTTGAAAGCGTTCGCGTACCCGTATTGACCAATATTTGCTTGTTTGCGTTCACTTCACCTTCCGCGGGCGCACTTTTGGACGAATTAGTCTGTCACGGCCGACTATCGACCGCGGTTCAAGAGTGAGGTTGTTCGTTCGTGCACAGAAGCAACCGGAAGCTTCCTTCTGAAACGTGCTCGCGGAACAGCACCAGGTCGATGCTGCGCGACGAGTGCGCGGCGCTGGGCGGGGCGCCTAACAAATTTTTTTTTTCTGCATTTTATATTTCGCGTCGGTTAAAGGGCCTATGTCATTAAAACAGCTCCGACCGTCCCACTTCCTAAGTGCTGTGGTTTTGCTTATACATTTGTTTTTCTGTTGCTGAAGCTTTTTCTAAAGTCGTTTCGTAGATTTCCGGAAGTGGGCACCCACGCGGCTCTACACTGGCTTTGCAATATGCACAATAGACGTAATGATAGCCTTAACGTAGATTCCCGATCCCATGTTCGAAGCTGTCCGGCAGCTAGTGCGCTTTGTGATTTGCATCTAGAGCAACGGTATGACGTTACGAACAAAGAAATCCGCGACTTCAAAGTGTATTCTGGCCTAAGTGGCTCTTCAAAATTAGAATTTCAGATTTTTCTTATGAATTTTATGCCTTCTAGATGAATTCAAGTATATACTTGTTTATTATTCCCGTTATAAATACTTATTCGCGTACTTACCGCGACCAATTCACCACTACTTGCATGCTCTTTTAACCCTTTAATGACAAGACATATAAATACCGAGAAACATGATTATCTAAATATGCAAAACACGTCAAGAGTAAGCATAATCATCAAAAAGAAAAAATATCTTGCAGAAATTTTTCAGCAATAGAGGGAAAACCCCAGGCAGGAAACTGGGGCGCTATAACGTAAAACTATTCCAAAGTTTTCTATTCCAATTCTGCTATCAGCCCTCCGCGATTGGTCAAAAACTTTTTTCGACCACCCCCCATTTCACCTGTCTGTCACCTGACGTACAAAAACCGCAATACCTCCCCATCTGATATGATGTGTGCACACTGATTATGCATGATTTGACAGAAAAAAGAAAAACAGTTATTTCTGATTCGACCCCTTTTCGACATTAACCCTCGGCTATTGGTAAAAAGTTTTCGGGCTGCACCCACTTCACCTGCGTGTCACACGACGTCACAAAACCGCACGAACTCACTGCGTCAAAGTGACGTGTACGCGATAAAGATACATTAATATGCCGAACAAAACTGATTTTTTTTTCGGAATAGCCGCAGGCTGCCCCGTTCCGAAAGGAATAAAAGATAGCTGCCGCCGATCGCTGAGACGCTGGCTACTCATACCTGCCGGAGAGCATGGGTGTATTTGCGTACAATAAAACTTCTTGCGTTACCGTGTAACGTTTTTAAGCACTTTCGACACGTTTACTACCTCATTCTACCAACTCTTCTTTGCTGAGGGTCAATTTTAGCGTCATTCTTAAGCTTCCGTTGCATTCCGCCGCGATTTTCGACCAGCCACCACAATCTAAGTAAGGGAAAGCCGACCAATCGCAGACGCCGGCACCACCCTCTTCATCCGGTTATCGGTTTTCAGTGCACTAGCTCTGCCCTAGTGAATCCCTCTCCACTTGAGCGTTCTCCTCGCCTCTTGTCAGCCAATTAGATACAACAAGCCGCTCAGTGCAGGCAATGTTATTCGTTTTTCAAGCAAACAAAAGGGACCTCCTATGAACGAGGAGAGCGTTTGATTGGTCTCTTCAGACAACCCTATGGGTGACCGCCCAGTGCTTGCGTCGGTGGTTACGCAAATTTGACGTCAGGAAATTGGAATAGAAACATATTGGAATAGTTTTACGTTATAGGGCCCCTGGAAGTGGGCTTCACGCCAATGAAGCCACCTAGCTTTATCTTCAATTTGTACAGACAGCTCTTATCATATGTGAACCATAGGTGCCCATTTCATTTGCTTTACATCAGGGGCCCTATAACGTAAAACTATTCCAATATGTTTCTATTCCAATTTCCTGACGTCAAATTTGCGTAACCACCGACGCAAGCACCGGGCGGTCACCCATAGGGTTGTCTGAACAGACCAATCAAACGCTCTCCTCGTTCATAGGAGGTCCCTTTTGTTTGCTTGAAAAACGAATAACATTGCCTACACTGAGCGGCTTGTTGTATCTAATTGGCTGACAAGAGGCGAGGAGAACGCTCAAGTGGAGAGGGATTCACTAGGGCAGAGCCAGTGCACTGAAAACCGATAACCGGATGAAGAGGGTAGTGCCGGCGTCTGCGATTGGTCGGCTTTCCCTTACTTAGCTTGTGGTGGCTGGTCGAAAATCGCGGCGGCATGCAACGGAAGCTTAAGAATGGCGCTAAAATTGACCCTCAGCAAAGAAGAGTTGGCAGAATGAGGTAGTAAACGTGTCGAAAGTGCTTAAAAACGTTACACGGTCACGCAAGAAGTCTTATTATACGCAAATACACCCATGCTCTCCGGCATGTGCGAGTAGCCAGCGTCTCAGCGATCGGCGGCAGCTATCTTTTAACGCGATAGCGTTAAGGAGCTCGTGTCGCAGAAAAGCCGGTGTCGTCGGCGTCGGGTGTCGGCGTCGGCGGCGTTGACCGTGAGCGATAAATCACGGCAGGCGCTTCATAAATAAAAAGCAACTTCCAAGATTGGCCCGGTGGGAATCGAACCCGGGTCTCCGGAGTGTGAGACAGAGACGCTACCACTCAGCCACGAGTTCGATGCTTCAAAGCGGTGCAAACGCGCCTCTAGTGAATGCGGTGTTGCCTTCGAAACCAGCCGTGGAAAGTTATACTGCGGTGTATATCGGTAATTATGAACATGTAACGTACAGAAGTCACAATTACACGAGTTGCGAAGTGCGTTTCCGCTGCATTTCTTTTGCGCTTTCCGCACACGCAGAGCCATCTTGCGGCAAACACAGAAGACCCCCTCCTCTCAATGTACGGCGCTGCCCCGACAGGAGGCGCGCCGCGCGCGCATTGGGACCGCTGCCAGGCGCGTCGCGGGACTCCCTCTCCCCTGACGACGCTTCGCCGTGCTTCCGGTTTAGATTACTATCTATCTCTCTGCCCGTGCCGATCACGACGTTTGGCTGGCGTAGATCGTTTTCCCTCCGAGACACCGAGTTCTTTGGTTCGTTTCGTTCGCTCAGGCGCACGTTTCGTTGTCGCGCCGAACGCTGCGTTGCTCGACGTTCACCGCGTGATAGGTGGGCGCTAAGTCCGATGCGGGGCGCATCGTAAGTGATTGCTGTGCCGTAGCGCATTGTCTTATACCCCTTGGCGGGTCGACGGGAACGCTGTCGCGTCCCACTCTTGAAGGCGAAGCTTAAGCGTCCTCCAATTTTTATTCCTTTCGGAACGGGGCAGCCTGCGGCTATTCCGAAAAAAATTCAGTTTTGTTCGGCATATTAATGCATCTTTATCGCGTACACGTCACTTTGACGCGGTGAGTTCGTGCGGTTTTGTGACGTCGCGTGACAGGCAAGTGAAGTGGGTGGAGCCCGAAAGCATTTTACCAATAGCCGAGGGCTAATGGCGAAAAGGGATCGAATCAGAAATAACTGTTTTTCTTTTTTCTGTCAAATCATGCATAATCAGTGTGCACGCATCATATCAGATGGGGAGGTATTGCGGTTTTTGTAACGTCGCGTGACAGACAGGTAAAATGGGGGGTGGTCGAAAAAAGTTTTTGACCAATCGCGGAGGGCTGATAGCAGAATTGGAATAGAAAAGTTTGGAATAGTTTTACGTTATAGCGCCCCAGATGTGCGACACCACTGCAGCTGCATATGTTGCATTGGCCTGTCTCCTCTGAACTTGCTTGCACAAGACAGTGAGTCGCGTGCCAAACTTCTACTTCCTCGTCCAGTGTTCCTGCTCTAAACCACCAAATGACGCTTGCTACCTGTCATTCAGTGTTGGCCGAAGACATTTCCAGTTCCCGTTCTCAGTATTATTTACTATTTGTTACTGTTCTGCTTGAACCACTTGGAATTTTTACCCTAGATGTCTTATACCAGTCCCACTATAATGCTATTATTAGTTCTAAGTTACACTAGGCAGCCTGAAAAGACGAAAAAGTGGTAAATAGACATGGCATGCGCTATCTTGTCACGCGGCCTTAAGTAGCTGTTAGTCCACTCCAACTTTCCCGTCCATTTGTCGTTTTCGTTTTAACCATGTTCGATTTCTTCCGTAAATCTCCGCGCAATTATTGCGGCATTGTGCAGTTAGCATCAATTTGTTACTGTCTCATATCGTCGCCCATTATTCCACATTATTGCGTTTTTTTCTATACTGGCAAAATACTATACTGCATTTACTTGTTAACCTTCTTTCTTTTCTTACGGACGTCTTTTTAAAATTAGTTAGTGCTTAGTTGGCCACAATCAGGTAATATCGCGCGACGCTCTCAAGATGCCGGCACGTTCATAACCTATTTTGTATACTACATGCGGCATCTTTGAAATATCTGCATATTTTAATCCCGACCCAACTGTATGATCTCTTACACAAAGGGCGCACGCTTTCATTGTGCTCACATTTCGCGATAATTTCACTCTGGGTGATTATGACCACAAATGGTGCTATTAACACGTTTCTTGTATAAAGTGGGCAATGTAAATTAGAGAAAGGGGGCAAGCGGCAGTGTAACTGGAGTATGTGCCATCAAAGTTCAGCGGGCCATGTGACTGATCCAACGGGGAACTTAAGATCTGATAACGCAACGAAGAGTCAAGCCAAAAGTAATATAAATGATTATCGTCACTGACCGTGTCACTGGTTAGGAGTAAATTTTCTAACTAGCCAAGCTAACGGACCAACTCATAAATCACCAAATTATGAACCAAAACTTGCAATCTTGCTGAAATGTGCTTAACTTTCAATCTGATTGTGACCGAAATTTTTCCGATTCGGCAATGAAACTGGTGCCCTCTGAGCGCCTAGTATATGGGCTTTCTGTTCATTTATTGCACCCATATTCTTCATAGGAAAGGTCAGGGCAGCCTATTGCACAAATGAAAGAGAGATAGAGAGAAAGAGGGAGAGAAAATAATCGCAACTCAGTCACGCCCGTAATAGGCCACTGGCATTTCTGTTTTTTTTTCTTGTTTTTTTTTTACAGCGGAGCTGTTTATTGCTAGGATTCCGCGTATTTTTCGTGTCCGTCAACAAATCTATGTGAGCAAAAACTGTCATCACCAGTAATGGCTCGTGCCACTGCTCGCGCGTTCGTCGTCGTATTCTACCACAGCTGGCTGAGTTGCCGCTCATCATGCCAGCGTTCCCGTATTATCCCTCCCTCTGCAAAGGCACCGACGACACTGACCCACTGCCACTCGGTGTGGTGATTTCGGTCTTGAATTATTTGCCTCAATATATCTAGAAATGAAAACAACAATGTATATCAGGAATGTATAACATGAGTGAATGCGGATGTATAAAAATAAAAGTGTGTGCGTAACTTTCGTCACCATGACCACCTATCAAAGCAATAAACGCGTTAGTAGCTTTGCCCAAATTTCAGTGTCACCTCTTTGTCGCGTGTTACACAGCTTCGCGGGTCATCCGTATTCACAGAGTGGAGTGGCTCATGATTTCTCTTTCTTTCTTTCTTCGGAAGAAGGGGGGAGGAGGATGTTTGACACGGTGTACAGTACTAACATACAGCCTGGCCAGCGTAGCGTTCCTTAAAACTCTATTAGGCGAGATACATTATGTTAAGAATGGAGCTGATGAAAAGTGACGAGTTGATGGTACAACTAAGCAAAGATTAATTGCAGTTATGATTAAGCTGCAGGAGAGGCCTAATTTGTGAGGTGCAGCTTCTAATAATGCTACAGACGTTTGCTGATGGTAGCAAAAAAGCACATTTGTTTCAAAACGCGAAAGATGTGGAGATTTGTGGGCAGAAACATTCCCCGTCGTTCGGAAATTGGTTCTGATCGCGTCGGTTTTTGTTTTGCGAAGCTTTGCATTATTTAGATCATTTAATTACCTAACAAAGCGTTCCATTCCTGCCGTTACGCTCTATGGAGCCGTGACAATCTCGCCAGAAAGAAACTAAAGAAGTCCAATATCTGCCTCCCTATAAAGTTTGGTCTGGTCGACCCGAGTCCTTCAAAGGAACAAACGCATACACAAGCAAAAAAACGCACGTACAAGCATTGCACACCTTTCCTGCAGGACTAAGAAGGTCAGAGTGCCGGTGCTATACACCGTTGCAGCAGGCCGCATTTTCCTATCTGTGACGGTGACTACCGCGCCGGTCATTCAAGGGACGTGATTCTGTTTAACGACGGGACCGCAGCGGGGGGGGGCCCTCGGAGGAGCGCACACTCTGTGCACCGGTCAGGGACTCTTCGGCACCAGTTCATTAGGCCTTATCGCGCGAGCAGCTGCAATCCCCCGGCACAGGATGGCACCGAGAGATGTGGCGCAGGGAAGGAAAGGAGGCCCCTACGCGCACCAACCCCAGCAGCCTTTATTTCCTCCGTGTCGCCGTCGTATATAGTCGCCGTGAACGCGTGGTCATTGCTTTTGCGCGTACGTATAGCACGACGAACACACCTCCCTTCCCTTCCCCAACGCCCTTACCCGAACCGATCGACCGAGAATCGTTAGCTGCATAGGTATACCTTAACGGAGTTGGAGCGCTCGTCCCCCTTGTCGTTTTGTTTCTTTACTTAGCTGGCTCATTTTCTTGCGCTCCTTGATCGAGACGCCGTAACGGGGACTTGCAAACTGCCGGTCATTTGTCGCTTGTTTTTCATTTGCCTTCGGCTCCAAAGCTCCGAGTCTCGGCTGAGCGTACCCCCGTAGCAGCAAACATGCTTTCCTGATAGCGCACCAGTCAGGTAGACAGTCGGTCGGTTATGTAGCATTTGCATAGAGTGACGTTGGGGGCAATATATATGAGCATGGCCTCACGAGCCTACGTATACGACAGGGAGATAATTTAGCTGTCTCGTGCTAAGAATCGAAAGTGCGTGCCTTTTCTGGAAGGACCAACATACACTATCTTCATAGGCATATGAAGCGAGGTAAACATAAGCGCGGAGGCAAAATAGTAGAGCTTAATTTTTGTCCTGGTCACGTACACCCCGTCGACAGAAGCTAAAAACAAGCTGGCATAGCCAGCTACTGCCGCCTGGCCTTGATTTATGTTGAGATTCAGAATGCACACAAGCTTAGGTTTGCTAATGACTACTGCTGTGTGTGCTCCTTTGTACATATCAACTATATACAATTATTTCTGTCCCGGCCATCGCTGGTTCTTATTACTTGAGTACTGCACAGACGCCATCAGTTGTTTGTCCGCACGAAACAAGTCAGAATATAAAATGAGTAGGGATAACCGGAACTCCTGTTCACTCTAGTAGCAACTTAAACAATGGCGGCTGTGTTTGCTGCCATCAAAATTCACTGTTCGGTCAAAATTAGCATCAAGCATGTCGCGTTTCCAGAAAAATAGCGCACTGCGCACGTAGTTCTTCACTGCGCTCGTATAGCCAGTAGTATAGTGGCCTTGTTCAGAGCCGTATACATGCGCTGCTAGTCCATACGATCTGCGACGATTTCTATCTAGTACAGGAATCAGGCCACCGTTGTTTGCTACGAAGATAATGTGCGCTTTTGTTCAGCGGGCTGTGTTCTCAACATAAAAAATAATAAAACACTCTGGCATAGAACATAGCATTGTCATTATACTGATATTAGCAACAAATTAGTATTATGAGTGTTGCGTGTGCATTTTGCCAACCTAGTTCGTACATACTCATTATCATCATTGGGGGAGGGAGGGCGACGCTTGTATTAGGTGGCATGCTTGCTGAAATGAAGGTCACCCGAGGCCTCACCGTTAGCCTCATACGTGGTAGAGATGGCAGTCCGTAATTCTTGTGCACTCTCAACCGTCCCCTGAAGCACTTCCGTGGAGCTCCACTCAGGATACTCTGCAAGAAAAGCTGGACAAGGCAGCCGCCGCAAGTTCTGCTCCAGCCGGAACATCTTCTTGCATAGTTAGCAGCCGCAAGCAAGATGGATCATTAATTGGTGGATTTGCACCGCAACGATGATAAAAAAACATTGCTCCAAAAGTACAATCGCTTGAGTGCATTCAATCTGTGGGAATAATATATAAAACTGCTTAACGTGGTATTCTTTTCCTCAAGTAGCGGAGACTTCATTTTTAAACCATAATAATGGCTTTCTAGACTGCATACATTTCTCTAAACAGCAGGTTCAACAGAATTGTGTCCTTTCAGTCATAAGTTCAGAAATGGTGAAAGAGAAGTTTCTTGAGTGCATTCAGCACAAGGAGGTTTACATTGTTTTTAAATCTTCTCGATATAGCACACCTGTGAGGAGTATAGTTCTTATACTAGCTGTATAATTCTCATAATGTTTTACTGGATGAAAACGTACTCGCTCTCTATGATCACGTCAACAGCTAATTCATTAATTGCCTTTTATTTACCTATTTATTTCTTTATTTATTTCTTTACTTTTAATCATTTAACATACTTCCAAGGCTCGAGGGCATTACAGGCAGGAGTGGTAAATTACAAATTATTTTAGCACTGTAAAAAAATACATTTAGAGCAAGTAAAGAAAGCATGTTAACGAAAGGAATCATTATTGGGAGTCTTGAAGCTGTCGGTGTCGGTGATGGCGGCGATGAAAACGGGAGCGTGGTTCCATTCTTTCCTTGTCTCCGGAATGAAAAATTCGCTGTAGCTATTAGACAAAATATGGAGTTATGGTCGGTCAAGAACAATGACGCACGCCAGTCAATCAACAGGCATTCAGACTGTTGCGTTCAATACCCTTGCACTTACGTGTACACTTGTTATGAAAAAAAAAACTACTCTTCGTGTTACTTTCCTTCTCTACATTCCGGGGCTTAGTGTTTTCCAGGCACTATCACGCTGCGGCAAACAGTTACAGTGCGGTCAGCAGTAATTTACTTCAGTGACTTTTCACTTGTTCGTTCTTATACTTTTTCAATGAATGGCAACTTATGTTAAGAAACAGCTCGTTATACTAACCTACAGACACACTTAATGTTTAAATCATACAATTTCTCGAACCAGAAAATACAGGTAGACTTTGAGTGATAAAATCAAGGATTAATAAAAACACACACCGTGCCATGACAGCTTTTGCAGAAAAGTACCTCGTCGTCACCATTCGTAATTCACGTTTTAGCGCTGTTTTGGAAGATGTCATCCACCAAGTAATTGTACGTTATTCTGCTCCTACATAAGGTTCTCTTTAGGAAAGTACGACTTAGTCCAATAATCCACTCAACGTTGTAAATTCTTCTCAGCCGTCATGTTGGCTTAGTTGTTATGCTAATTCGCAGTGGAGTACGAGGCCGTAAGGGCTTGCTTTCCGGCCTTAGTGGCCGCCATTCCGATATGGGCGTAATAGAAAACACACTCGTGTGCTTAAAATCTATAGGTACAACCTTCAGCAGCCTCATGTTGCTGAACTCAAGCTGTGGCCCTAAACTAACGGCGTTTCTCATAGCAAATTTGTGGCACTCGAACATTAAAGCCCGCAATTTCGTTATTTTGTTATTTTTTATTATCATGTTCTTATGTTTATCGCGTATGCCGGTGCTTTCCCTGCTTCTCCGGACAAGCACTTCTTTAAAGTGACAGCTATAGGACAGTTGACTTTTTCATTTCTGTCATGAAGACGTGCATTATATCTGACATAAAGCATGCATGGGTAAAGAACACTGGTGCGCAATGCCCGAAGTCACTGTCGATAAAGCAGGCGAAAAAAAAAAGCAGCTCAAAAGAGACATTTAGTATAGCTCTCCTTAATAAAAACAGACATGTTGTCTTTCCCTTGAGACGTTTCTTCGGATATAGTTTCTGTGTCCTTAGTATCACTTACAATGAGAGAACAATGCTGCGAATTGGTTGCATGAAATACGGGTACGTATTTCAAGACATTCGCTACGATTGCACCATCAGCACGTGTTTTCATGTCTCTTTGTGAGACATCCATTACCTTTGTTATGCAACAGCATTTGGACGCACTGCAAGGAGTATCTGCTAACGCGAGCAGATCATTGAATCTTGTAGTGGGTAAGAATTCGGCCAATTTTCCCCGAATGCACAAGCATGACTTACTTGAACGTAATGAGCACAACAAGATCACTTCATATGGAAACCGAATAAATGAGGCCTTAGCGAGGAGTGAATCTTACAACAAGACTTTTAATAACCGTGAAAATGAGTCGACAGTACGCATCCGACGAAGAGAGTCTCGTGGGTCTGGAAAAGGGAATTACAGCGACAGTGGATATCACACTGCACGAAGATGACTTTTGTATATATAGTCTCGTTTGCAACACACGAACATTGTTCTTTGAGAAACTAGAGAGTCATCGATTTCGTCCGAGAAATTTATCTGCTCGCGAGGCCTCGTTATGTAACCCGGGAAGTGCGGTACTACTGCATTCAAAAGATGTGTCTATCGCTACACCCTGAACGTTAGAGGCATTCCTATTGCATGCGATTTAAAACAATGGCTCTGGAGGGTGGTTTTCAAAGGAGCTTTAGAGGTTCGTCGTGGAAATTAAAGAAGTGGGCTCCCTCAAGTGGACGGTCTGTCGAAGGAATGGAGCTGCTCCAGGAAAACAAAAACTCAAAATTGAGGACACATAAGGAGCGCGGTGATGCTTCTTGACCTAATTCACTTGCGTCGAGTGCATGGCAAAACTTCACAAGCACCCGTCTCCCAATTTATTTTCGCCCATAAGGCTAGGGCCGTATTCAAGTGAACATCGCCGACATAGCGCGGGAAGATATTGCACACTCAAATAAAGCGAGAAGAAGCTATCAAGAATACCTCGTCACCCCTGAATATTAGAAGAGGGCAGGGTCACGTTGCTGCTATCTCAAGTCAGCCCGCAGTTGCCATGGCGTCCAACGCAGCTACCATTCATCTTGTAGCAGAGATGACAAAACGTATACCCCGCTGTGCCAGCGTCGACACCCACTTTGAGTATGAATAGCAGGCTTCCTTCGCCATTGCCCACATTTCTTGCAAGTGCATTGAATTTTTACTGTAAGCTTTCCGGCCGGCTGGTCAGCTAGCGACGCGATCACGTTTGCGTGAATGCGCATGCGTGCGCGCCTTCCTCTGAACGTTGCACGATGTGGCACGACTTTTGAAATTTTAGTGATTCCCCACGCTCACGCCACACATTTTTGTCTTGGACCACCGTAGTAAAGCCTGGCGTCGATGAACTCTCCAACGGCTTCTTCTGCGAACGGAACGCTCGTCTCTTGAGAAAGCATGCGCTTTCAAATATTCATGAGGTCCACACGCAATGCGAGACTTCGACGACGCCAAACGGCAACGCTGACTCAGCGAGATTTCACTTACAAGCTGTAATCAGATGCGGACGCAAGGCAATGAAGAAAAATGATTTCATGTCAAGCTTCTCGATGGAGTCGCAGTTACTTCGCACATTGCTTTTTGTTAGAGAAAGCCAAGGTTTCCAAGCCCATAGTAAATGTCCTTTACAGCATCACGCTCTTTATACCTCGTGTGCGCGTTTTATTTATGCTATACAGAATTTCTACAAATCATGCTTAGCAGGTAGAATGATTCTGGTGCTTCAGCTGGATTACGCAATAAGGCGAACACATATTGTACAACAAATCGAAATGAAGATGCGTATCAGACTGATTTTCACAATTAACTAAATGAAATATTAATTATTTACTTTAACCGCGCTTTGCAATTTACAAATTGTAGGTAGTGAATGCGTACGAAGTATCGACTTGGAACGAATATTGTAGTTGACACAAATTTCGAGACATCCATAGCTAACTATGCCCCGAAATACCTGGGCGTTCTACTTACTGGTCCGACAGCATCCAATGACCCATTGAGATAACAAGCAGGCGCCTGTAGCCGACAAACGGCACATGAATTTCCATTGGCTGTGACGACACGTCATGTGAGCGTCTCGACGGAGCAGAGCGGGTGAAAGGGTACCCCTTCTGCCCCATATCGCGCCAGGCGTTGCGTGAGGGGAGAGTGCATCAACGCGACGCCACGTCACCTCACTCTCGGTAGCCTGTGTTATACGCGCGTTCTCTGTTCGCGCAGGCTCTCGCATGAGTTCTAACGTCGCCTCGGTAATCTCTATAAATAAACTATTAAGCATAATAAACAATAAATTTAAAAGCTACAACGAAGGCAGTAGTGAGTTTCGAACCTACGACGCCCCGCTCAGAAGCCGAACGCGTTAACCATGCACTGGGCTGAACCAGCCCCTCCTACATAGCAGGCCTGTGCGGCTTTATGCCATCATGCTACTTGGACCGAAAGTTCGACTGCCAAGTCCGGTGTGACGAAAACGGAGAGTTCCATATCACCGCGACTTACACGAAGCGTCCCCATTTGATTTTATGCAAGTCGGGCAGCATGACGTCAGAGATCAGAGTGCACCGGCCTTGTGCTATCTCGGAGGCATTGGACAGGCGTATAAATGCGCTTGCTTGCCTGCTAGGGGTTCATAACTCTGACAACCACTCAGCGGCGTCCAAACGGACATTAGTGCTTTCGGATTCACGACTCATAAAAAATGCTTCGGTGTCCTGGTTTTTTTTGTTGTTGTTGTTCTTATTGTGTTGCATAAAACGGCGTTTCGTCAAAAAAATAATTAGAAAAACAGTGACTTTTTACCGCAAGTTTGATGGCGCCCATCTCAAAACCGGTGCCATCCTCAGAAGGTTGTTTAAGTGAATATGTCCTACAAGCGCATCAGCTACAATTCGGAAGTAGCAATTGTTGCTGTAAAGGAACAAGTTAAAAAACTGGTCCAGTGGTTTCTTTAAAGTTGTTGATGATACATCTAAATTTCTCGTGCCTTTAATGCCCACCTCTTCAAGTCATACAGTTTTATTATTAGACTTAAGCCATTTGCCATTCGCCTTTTTAAAAAAGTGTTTATAGCTTAAAAAGGCATTTATTGATTGGTTTTGTTTGGTGTTGAAGAATAATCCAAATATGAAAGCAAGTTTTTATGGGCGTCAGTCACATGGGATTCCCTTTCTTTCTAACGCGCAAAGTTAAGCGTCGGGTTGGACGAAAGAAAAGATTGAACCACATCAACCCAGTACGAACAGGCGAGCTTTGTACTGATATTTCTGTAGGCCTCATTGCCGTATTAAGAAGGCTGCCTGCTTTCCTGCGCTTGCCTTAATGCTAAGAAATTGCCCAACTGTTTTGGTTAAATTACTTCATGGTCAACAAGCTGGTCTTTTTCTCTCTTTCTTTTGGGGGGGGGGAAATCACGCCGACACGTGGTACGTGGTAGCCAACAGTTATCACCTATTCACGCACATAATGTCATCTGTACTTGTATTTCTTACATAAGTATAACAGTTTTTACGAACTGCAATTTTATCGAAGCCAAAGTATAATTGAGTGCTTTCTCTCCTTCGTGTTAAAAATGTTTGGTTTGCGCCCGCTAACTAGCCTAGCCAACAGGGGGCGCTCACTGCATTGCAGCCTTTGGAGATGGAAAAGAAATCTGGCATGAGTAACTACGTAAAAGGAAAAAAAAACTAAATCAGGAAAGAAACAATGTCTGATAACTCAAATGGAAGCTCATTACTTTTCGAAGCGAGATCGGGATGCCTATGAATACGCACCTATACAGCGAGATATAAGAACGAAGAAGAAGCATGTACTTGCTAGGGTAAAGCTAGGGAAACTATGGAACATGTTTTATTAGAATGTGAAGACGTCTGCCCAGCGGTCGATTTAGGCACCACTGGCCTCCTTGAAGCCCTTGGGTTTAGCAAGAGTAGTGTAAAAGTAAACGTGTCCGCAATCGGGATTTGTAAGAGGCGAATGGCGAATTGGGGGAATAAAAGTAGGGAAACGTCATAAAACGGAGACGTACAAAAGCACAGTTCGCAATAGGGGATGGGAAAATTTGGTTGTGGGAGTTCATAGTGCTTTTTTTTTCTTGTTTACCCTGGGGAAGACATTAGGCAGTGTAGTAGCAAGAACTTGATGGCGCAACCCACAGTCCGATTCCAAAGGGGAGGCTCATAACATCCATCCATCCATCCATCCATCCATCCATCCATCCATCCATCCATCCATCCATCCATCCATCCATCCATCCATCCATCCATCCATCCATCCATCCATCCTTTTGATTTGTATTGCCTGTTTTGGTGCGATTTTTCTCACGTTATTATTATTATTATTATTATTATTATTATTATTATTATTATTATTATTATTATTATTATTATTATTATTATTATTATTATTATTATTATTATTATTATTATTTGTTTTGAACACATATATACAATTAACAGGAAAGGGACAGCGAGGAGCAGGCTGGAAACTGCCATCGGAAGGGGCACAGCGCCTGCCTACTCTTCAGAAGGGAGGAGACAGCTACACCTCACGTGCTAGCTCACCATTTATGGACGCTCATTCTTCCGGCGCCAGCAGCGGCTTTCACAGCAAGGCGAAAGGGCGTGACCGACATTGCGAGAAGTTTTGCAAAGCGCGCGTCCCCTTGTTCGCTGACGCGTGGACGGAATCTGAATTAGACAGGCCCTTTTTTCCGCTTCCCCACGCATGAAAAATTCCTGTTGCTACGACGCGAATTACCGCGGACTCGGCAAAACAGCTGGGCGACGTGACGAGAGGTCTACCGCTATTGGTTCCTTTTCATTACCTTTCTTTTTTTGCACATTCTGAACATGCACTACGTATTAAAATGGTTGAACTGTACCTGTTTAACGCAAGCTAATTTTATAAACGCCGACACGCGGACTTGCGTTCGCGCGACGAGGGCAGAGAAGGCGCCAGTCAAATTGTTAAAAGTATAATCCTTCCCCATCTACAAATTGGTTGTCATGTTGTTCATTTGTTGTTCAACGTTCACTTGTTGTTTCTTTCAATGTGCTTTAAAATTTGGTGCTACGGGCTAGAAGGGGAGATACCGGCGCCTGTAGAGGAATGCGCCAACACACGGGAGTTATATGGGATCACCTAGTCGGCTTTTAGTAATTATCTATAGTGCACTCTCTTACAGTGCTTCTTCCTCTTTCTATTCCCCTTTCCCCCACCCCCAGTGTAGGGTAGCAAACAGGATGCTGTTCTGGTTGACCTTCCTGCCTTTCCTACCCTTGTTTTCTCTCTCTCTAAAGTGCACGTGTAATGTTTTCTGCAGAAAAAGACATTAATCTTTCACGAATTTTTTTATATAGCTCATCGAAAACAGGTAAATCGGGTGAATATCTAGCTTTAGCTCTACACGTCGGGCTTAATTTAATGACCTGGGCGTTAATTTCTGCATATACGAAGGCTATAGCATTCGGAAGAAATAAGAGAAAGTAGGAGGCCTCACTTGTTACTCTCAAGAGCACGAGGGGCTAATCTTTATTTCCCACGCACTCGTCGCAGGGGCCTCCCCTGCTTAGCGGCTGCTGTGGCTGCCAAGTTCCGGTTTAGTGGAAACTTTCGCGCTGCGCCGAAGTGTCGGCAGGAGTTCACGCTTTCTGCGGGAAGCGGATTATCGAAAGTCAGAAGAAATTATTTACGCCAGACGTGACAACGGCTCCCCGCTAGTTGTGAGAGTGTTTAGAATCCCAGCATGTGAAACAGTTTAAACACAAGATAAGTTAGGGAAGGAGAATACAGCTTTCACTGCAGGTACGCCCGATGTGAACACAATTCGCACTTCTGTATACGCTTCGATAGTGATAAAGACTGAACGTGCACGATACCTGCTGTGATGTCCAAGTGGTGTTGGGGCTTTCTAAGAAAAAGCAGTTATTAGTGATGAAAGGAAAATTTCGCGCATGAGCTGAGAGAACAGGTTAAACGCCGATCAACTGAGAGCCATTAGTTGATGGAGTTTGGGCCGTCCAACGAAGACTACGTAAACATTGCTTCCATATTGCTACTGAAGTTCCCCATGGCCGAAAATAAAAGAGCCTACCATGACACAGGTTCCGATTTTTCATGCGGCTGAAAACAGCAACATGTGCAACACTGCGTCTGTCTGACTATTTGATGTCGGCACAGCGAAGGAAACACATGGTGTAAGAGCAGCATACACATATCAAGCAAGAGCACTGAGTGGATGAGAAATGAGCGGGAACCACGAAGAGTAACAAGCATCGAATCCTTGTTTTCTCCCCACTTGTGCGTTTCCTACTAACAGCAGCAAGTGGCTATGATGGCCAGTGACCTTGCCCGATAAAAGACAAATGAAATTTGAATTTGAATGGACCACTGTAGGCTTAGTTTACTACATGACCTAATATTTACTGAACATAAACACGTAAGGGTGCATTTTGTTTCGTTTATTGCATCTTTTCTTCCTGCACTTTCACGCGGAATTAGTTAAGCTAAGCTTACATCTAGGAGTATGAAGCCATTACTCGCCGGTATGGCTCAGTGGCTACGGCGATTGGCTACTGGACACGTGATTTCTGTTTTGATTCCTAGCTGCAGCAGCCGCATTTGGGTGGACGTGGAATGTGAAAACGCTCGTACGTCTTGTATTTGGTACGCGTTCAAAAAACTACGGGTACCCTAAATTATTACAGCATCCTTCACCACGGTGTCGGTCGTGGCATACTATGCAGTTTTGGTAGGTTAAACCGCCAATTTAAATAATTAGGAAGCTACGGCGTAACTTGCCTCGAGGAACTGGCGACTATTCGACTGAATCAAATTTCATGACAGTTACGTGGGTGTAGAGGTAAACACCCGTGTTTTTTGAATGAAGCATCGTGCAGCACGTTTTACCAGTAAAAAAAAAAAGCTTGCTTACATACAATGACGGATTTGAGCTCACACCAGAAATGGCACAAACACTCACAAAAGAGCATATCGCGTTGTTACTTTGGTACAGTCGCACCAAGGAATTACCGTCATGATTCGACCGCACCAGGTTCCGTCACTGCCGTTATTCTGACGCGTATTCTATGGTGTCCTTCCTTTTATCCATTGCGATCAGGGCGCTACTCACAGCAGTCGGCTATGCGAAAAGAGCCCAGCCATCTTCCTATCGGAACAAAAGACAGACGGCCATCTTCCCTTTCTCTTTCTATGCCAAAACTGCGCTGGTCAGCCAAGCGCTCTCCCATTGAGATGCCATCGTTCTGCCTTTCCGCATTCTTATACTGCGCGCTGAATATGTATGCGCAAGACAACAATGCATCAACATTGATCTACGCGAACGTTCTGCATCTAGATGCAGCGTCTATCGCCCTGCATGCTACGCCGGTTTGAGCCCCCCGGTTTCCATACGAAAACAAAGAAAAAGAAAAAAATGGACCGGGTGTGCTTTGTACGCCCCTGCAGATAGCACACGAGTGCAAGATGCAGGAGAGAACAATACTGAATGCATTGGTCGCCAAATGCGACTACGCATTCGACGCCCATCGAACGTGGTGGATTTACGGCCGCGTTGGACAACAGTTATGGCAAAACGTACGGAAGAAAAAACATACGCAAGACAAAAAAAAAGAACGATGCGGGGACGGCTTGCTGACTCGGATCATTCGCGCGTTGATTGAAAGGCGAGATTTCCGCCTTTCTTCGTCCCTTCCGGTAGGCATGCAGTAAGAGAGGGTTGGGTGGGGCAGGAAAACAGTGAGAGAACGTCGATGCGTCGCACTCCCTCCTTCGTTTTGGTTGACTTGGCGTTATCCGCGGGAAGGAGCAGGAATTGTATTCAGCAATCTCCGATGCTTGAACTACGCTCGTTATACGAACGCGTGGGTGTTTATAGCCCGAGACAATGAACGCCCGACATAACGGTCGCCGTGAGAAACCAACGCAGCCCAGAAGGAGGAACGAAAAAAGCGGAGTCAGACGGGCAAAGACAGATCAGTGAGCACAGCGAGGACAAAAAAAAAAGAAGAAAAGAAAGAAAAGCTCACTAAAAGGCCCCAAAGAAAAGCGAGAGATAAAAAAAGAATAATAATAAAGCAACACGTTCGCTGATACTCGCCAGCCATATAAACTTTCCGTATCGCTTCTGGCGGAAGGTGGTCTTTCAATATGGCGTTTTCGGCCTGTTTTTCGTTTCGCTATGTGACTTCCACGGTTGCATTGTGTACTATCGCTAATGGTATACTGTTGGTGCCCTGGTGCCCATGAGATATCTGTGCGGGGAAAACGTTACCTAGAGAGAAAGCGCGTAGGAGAATGTTCCTAATGCGCAAACAAAGCCGCGAACGACAGTGACACCCAAATTCCTGCTTTGTTCATCTTATGCTCAGTGCCCCGCGCTGTTGACGGCGGCGAGAGCAAACTAGGGCAGATAACTAGAAAATAAGCTCACAATGGCGATGAGTGCACTCAGAGTGAAACATTTTCACGAAATGGTGAACAGAAAAATAAATTGGAGCGCAAGAAACCTTTGTTCGAAATGGGAGAGCGTAGAGCAAAGAATAAGTTCGAAGGCAAGTTAACGATTTCTGTTCCATGCTTTGCAACGAGCCGCCGGTCCCTGATGCATCGCGAAGGCAAGGAAATCGACGAGTCGACGAGTTCATTTACATAACTCGGAGAGAAATTCGAGCTCAGCTGGTGCTTTTTGCTTATTTTCACGCCTCTTTTGCTGAGCTTTGCATTTTTTGGCGCCGTTCGGCTTTTTCTCTTTGTTTTATTTTTCGCACGGTCGCGCCACACCTCCCTTACTTCATGTCACCCCCAATACGTTTTCACTGTGATTTTCATTGAAGATGAGCGTTGCTTCTTTTGTTTTATCTTACAGGTTTCCCTTTGCACTTTGTCTCGATGCGGGGAATTGAATCTTCGTTGTTGTTAGAAAAAAAAGAAATATGGCAGGAGCATCGAATAGCACATTGGCACGCAACACAAAGTGTAAAAAAGAAATTCGTGACTAACATGCAGGAACAAACGCAACTTGCGTGCAACGAAATCTTGCAGCGAAAATGGTGATCTGACAACAGTAGACACGTATTCAATATTTTACTGTGGTATGTAATAATCTGGGTGCAGCCTAGACAGAGATCCAAGAACGAAACAAAAGAAATAAGAGCGGCATAGCACGGCGCTGCGAAACACTCGGTGCAAAAAACACAACAAGCAAATATCGTACGGATTGGTTCTGCAATGCAAAAAGGCGAGATGGCAAAGGTTTGGAGGAGCACGAGTAACGATCGCGCGCACTTACGACTTATCAAATGCACTGCCTTGCTAGGAGCACGCATGCATTAAACATGAAGTTCGCGACGCCTAGAAGTGAGAGTGCTGATCGAACAACTTTTTTTCTCGTTTTCATCAGCGTTTGTTGCGCCGCCTTCATTATAGATTGGCTAGAAAGAAGCTCTCTGGCATGGACTCGCTTATCGTCAACCCATGTTGGTGTGTGTACGTGTAGCTTCTGCACGAAGAGAGGCAAGCACCTTCATGATTCCAATGAGAATCGAGGTAGGAGTCACGCTGGCTGACGACAGGACAAAAGATAAGAGACCTCTGAACGGCAGTGAAGCCAGCAGTGTGAGATTCGGGGATGGAAGATGAGAGCTCCTGCGTTAAAAGACACCTGCACTTTAGCTTGCACTTGCCCATTTCAGGGAAAGGAAGAGACAAGGAAAAAACGGAGATAACCCATTTTAACAAGAATGGATGACCAGAAAGAAGCTGTCAGGAAAACCGCTGTAGTTTCAGCTAGGCCAATAATTTATATGGTATCACCTTGGCGGGATGTGGGCGAAACTAAATAGAAGCGCAGTGCACTTCCACTCTGCGAATAAGGATGACCAGCGCAGCTTTGCATGTGGGCCGCTTAATGGCGAACGGCAACTCCGCCGCGGGTCGGCCCGTCATTGCACTATCTTCGGGATCGGCCCATGTACGGGGAGTTTTGTGTCTACACACGTGCA
The DNA here is from genome assembly GCF_038994185.2 of Dermacentor albipictus. Taxonomy (NCBI): domain Eukaryota; kingdom Metazoa; phylum Arthropoda; class Arachnida; order Ixodida; family Ixodidae; genus Dermacentor; species Dermacentor albipictus. The sequence goes on from NC_091823.1 coordinate 93,113,384, forward strand.
CGATTCTGGGGGAACTAGCCCTTCACAGCTTTGCTGTAAAAGAAGATGAAAAATCTATGAGGTTTCGCTTCTCGTGTATGGCGTAACTTATTGTCGCGTAAGCAAACACTACATGCGCCATGTTTTTACATTGATTTCAGCGTGCGGATTATATACGCTCGTGGTGGGGATAATGCTGGGCTGTTGGTTTGGCATACTATTTATTTACAACCCCAAAAATTAACAAGCAAACAGACAAGAAAAGATCACGAACGCTCACAAGAAGGACTTTTTCCAATGCAACAATTTTAAGACGAAAGCCTTTCTTGGCTCATGGTGAAGTTTATGTCAGCAGACCTGACCGCCAGAGTGCTCGCCGAAGCGTCATCACGCCATATGAAGACAGACTAAAGACAAATTAAAGAATAAAAAGTAATTGATAGTGACATTTAATGAATGATAACGTTATAATAGTGATTGATAGAGCATAATAATGACTACTAATGACTAATAATGACTAATAATGACTTCTAATGACTGCTAATGACTCCGGATTGACCAATATGTCAACGACGGCTTGTAATAACCACAATTGATTAGAAATGGCTAGAAATGACTAGTAATGAGCAGTAATGACTAAAATCGCTACTAATGACTTGAAATGACTACTAATGACTATAAATTGACCAATATGCCTAACGACGGCTTGTAATGACCACAATTGATTACAAATCAGTAAATATGCTTTCTAGTGAGCAGTACTGAATAATAATGACTGAAATGACTTGTAATGACTCTGAAATGACCAATATATGTCTAACTACAACTTGGGACGACTACAATTGATTAAAAATGAGTAAAAATATTTAGTAATGACCCAGTAATGACTACAATATAACCAATATGTCTAACGATGACTTTTAACGACTACAATTGATTGTAAATGACTAATAATGACTTGTAATGACTACTGATCACTATGATATGACCAACATGCGTAACGATGGTTTGTAATAACCATAGTGGATTAGAAATTACTAAAAATGCTTAGTAGTGAGTAGTAATGAGTAATAATTACTGAAATGCCTTGTAATGACTAGTAATGACTACTAAATTACTAATATGTCTAACGACAACTTGTAACGACTATAATTGTTTAGAAATGACTGAAATGCTTAGCAATGACCAGTAATGACTAATAATGACTCAAATGACTTGTAATGACTACTAATGACTACGAAATTACCGATATGTCTAACAAACGCTTGTAATGACCACAGTTGATTATAAATGACTAAAACGCTTACTAGTGACCAGTAATGACTAATAATGACTGAAATGACTTGTAATGACTACGAATGAATGTGAAATGACCAATATGTCTGACAACAACTTGTAACGACTACAATTTATTAGAAATGACTAAAAATTTTTAGTAATGAGCAGCAATGACTACGAAATTACCAACATGGCTAATGACGCCTTGTAATGACCACGATTCATTACAAATGTGTAAAAATGCTTAGTAGTGCGCAGTAATGATTAAAGAAAGAAGAAAAAGAGAAGAGGCAAAGAGAAAGACGCGAATAATAAGACGAGAAAGAGTGGGCTTTCGCCGTTCACTTCTTAAGCGAGATCTTAAGAGAACCTATAATTTTGTTAAATATTTCGGACTGCGCCAGCAGCAGCCCACACAGCAACGGCGTTCTTACTGACTGGACATTTAATGCCTACACTGGGACTAGTATATAACGCAAAATTAGGGAAGCCGACGATGGTAAGGTGTAGAAAATCGCGGTAGCGCTGAAAAAAGAATCAAGGGGGTGTCCCAACTATCATGCACGAAGATTTTAAAAATAGGCAAATGCCACGCACCTGGTACCAAGGTCATGTTGTTTGCTGTCACTTGGAAGTACTCAAATTTTCGTTTTGCATTCCGCCTAATTACCTAATGAGTCTTCATTAATTAATGAACTTCTGGAATACTGTAGCTAGATTAAAAGCAGTAATGAGAAAGAATTGTATAGCAACATGAAAAACCTTGATACAGCTTTGTGTTGCTCAATAAGTGTTACATAAAATTCTTTTTCCTAGCGTCAAAGAAGCCCGCGAATACACGCAAAGTGCGTCGAGCGGCCAGTCGCGCGGTAATAGTTTTAGTACTGCGCCACGACGATATCTACGCAACACGCAAGCGCTTTGCGGAAAGTAGGAGCGTGTGTCACGTCAGGGCGTTTAGTCATGCGAAATTACTGCCTACGTAGGTAAGCGGGCGAGCTTAGACGCCGGGCGCGTCGGAACGCGTTGGACACGTACGCCCGTACGTCGAACCATCGGTCGAACTACAGACGCTGTTGTTCGCGCCAACGTGACGTTACGTGTGGGCGCGTTCACGCAACGTCGACGTATATTTAGGCCTTTAAGAAACTCTACTTTTTATAAGGATGCAATACACGAATCATGTCGAGAAAAATAAAAACCGAGTACTCGCTTTCCGAGGCTGGCACAGTCATTTGCGATGAACTGCGCCAACAGAAGGTCGAGCCTTTCACGCGAACAGCGTACACCGAACACTTTTTTAAAAACAAAGTTCATATTTTTCTTATTTATTTTTTTGCTGTGAGTTCCCACCATGCAGGAGCCAGGAATGGCTTCGGCGCGTTCACTTCACGCAGCAAAGTCAAATCACACGCCATTCAAAAGTACCGGCTTCCGTAGGTCGCCTTCGACGACGCCATTTTGTGAAACTCTTTTGTCTCGTGCACTCCCGAACAAACGAGAACCACGAGAGCAGCACGCAAGGGTCCCAACGTATACGCATGCCAAAATCGGATGCGTGCGTACGCATCCCGCACCGTTCGTGTTGCGTTCTGCACATGCGCACTTTGCAGGACGTAGCAATCTTGCGCACGCAACGCCATTACGTACGCAGCGTACGCAGTCCTAGAAGTTCTAATAGATCTAATATTGCGTGTATTCGCGGGCTTCTTTGACGTTAGGGAAAAACATATTTTTGTATCACAGTCGAGGAACAGAAAGCTGCATCAACAGTTTTTCATGTCGCACTACAATTTTCTCATTAACACTTTTTAACTAATTGTAATAATTAAGAATTTTATAAATAATAGATAATAACAATTATGTAATTAGGCGGTATGCGAGAAATAACTTTAGTATCTCCAAGTGACGCCAAACAATATTACCTTGGCTCTGCTCAGCTCCGTTGCATTTGCATATTTTTTAAAAATCTTGATGCGTGATAATTGGGGCACCCTGTATGGCAAAGAAAGCACAAAATCAGGTTCTGCAGAGGGACATCAGAAGTGGTATCCATGCCATGCAAAAGCCCTGACAGTGCTTCCGTAGCTCCAGTCAGGACAACCGGACAGTTGGAGTAATACGGTCGCCACGTTTATGTCAGATTAATAGAGATGCTTGTAGCCCCTGAAAATCATATAAATTTTCAAGGGCTATTGCTCCTCTTTAGCGTTCTTTGACTATAGTGTTACCGCAAGATATACAATGCAGTTCACAGTCAAAGGGAGCAGAGACGTCTGTGGCTATCGCTTTCTTCAGTGTCCTTGCTGCTAGTGGCTGCGAAAACAATGTCAGTGCATTGTAGAATTGTGTATAGAACTACGGTGCCAGTGCTACCAGCCCAAATCTAGGTGGTTGCGGACTTTGGATGCTCCCTGCTGTGTGTTCCTTGCAAGAAGTAACAATACAAACCAGACACCATAACCTGCAACTGGAACACCGCACAAAATAGCCGAGACGGATAAGAAGCATTTTCCCTGCATCAACCAAGACTAAATTCTTCTACATTATCCCAACCAACAACACGAGTAAAAGCAGGCGGCACACGGTGCCACGTTCCAAACACGGAGTCCCCTACCTAAATAATTAGCGAGAACTGGGGCACTGCAATAGTTGAGATAGCATGAGAATGGTTATTCGTAGAATGGTTTGTCTTAGCCTCCTGCTTCCGACGTTCTTGTGGCTTTGTTTACTGTGCTTTATCTTCCTTGTTGGGCTTAATTGTTTCATGAATCCTAATATTCTAAATGCATAAGGCAATGCGACTCTGCCCTTATGCATAATCACTGCTAATTTCTGCATTTATAATGCGATATTTTGTTGAATATAGTAAGTTTGAAGAGTCTCAATGCCATTTGAACCAGAACACAAATTCATTGGCTGTAATGACCACTCCGATGATGGCGGAACCGCCGATGCTGGCAGAAGCGAGTATGCGAGTAAGAAGCTACATAAAAGGAATTAGATTTTTCTTAGGCTATTGTCAACATGCGATATTGTTGACATGCGTTTTGGTTCACTTGCGATGTCGTGAAGATGAAGTCGGTTGAAAGGACTTGTCTGGGTATACGACAGCCGACAGTGCGAAATGTCTCGACTTGAATGACACGAACTGACGTCATGTGTTTTTCTCAAACTAACAAGTTGTGGCTTAAATACAAACCATGGCCCGCTGAGCGTATGCATACGTATTACCACATCTTTACAACAGCTGACGCTAGCAGTTTTTTCATGCTGATAAACACTCGTACTTCACCGACTCATTGGCACATGTTGGGGGATCAGTCTCTTCCCTATTGCAAATTTATAACGCACGCGTAAATCATAATAATTGCTTAGTTGGCACATATCTTCCATGATTTATCGCAGAGAGCTGAGGAACGTCTTGAACGTTCACTGTCACGGGGGCTGCGAATATGTCGTGGGGTTCCCATGGCTACCTCAGCTTCTCTAGTAATTGCTGAAGCTCGTCATCCACCATTTTCGGTCATACGAACGATTGTAACATGCCGACATAATTATTGCATCTTAACTCAATACGAGAAGCATCCTTTAAACCTCGCGCTAAGTGAATTAAACAAAAGCGAAATTCCCGATGTCGTTCAAGAGCATAAAGCATTATTACCAAGATTTGAATTATGCAAAGTGTATGTTACTTACCCTCCCTGGATGGTATCAAGTCCTAAAATAGAATTATCGGTCGACGGGATTATTTCCAAGAGAGACATGTTTATGGTAGCCGCACAGCAACTGGCAATCGTCCAAAATTACTCATTATATCCCTAGTACATCCACGTGTATACAGACGCTTCGTGTCATAAAGAGTCCTTGCCTTCAGCATTCGTCATTCCAGATTTCTTCTGGAATTCCAGACATCTTCCACTGTGGCAGAGCTGTTCTCAATCCTGTTTACTTTGCGTTTCGCAACATCAGCAAAAAGTTAGGAAAAATTGGTTATTTTTAGCGATTCGCATGCCGCTCCCGCATTACTACAAAGCAATAAGAAAAATTATTCGAATACATTGCTATTGTGTGGGACGCTCAAAGAACACATAAAAGCCAGCGCAATGAATCACATAATTGCATTTCAGTGGATACGCGGGCACCTAAATTTTGCTGGTAACACTGCAGGGGATGATGATCCGAATCGGGCACGCAGAGGCAATTAATCCGTCTCTTTCGCGAAGTACACTGTCTGCGCCTGAGACATATATCCGGTCGTGTCAGCAAAACTAACTGGTTTGTTCAGCAATCTAAGAACACGTAGTTATACCTTACACATTCATGTATAGACCTATCCGTTGACTGTTAGAAAAAACAGTAAATTCTAAACATTAGTGCACCGCCTGCGGCTTGAGGCTGCATCTACGCGCCACTTCTTATACAGGATAAAACGTGCCTCTAATCCACAGTGTCCTTGCGGCCATCCAGGCGAAGATGTGCATCATTTAGTCCTCGAGTGCACTTAATATGATTCACCACGAAAGGCATTGCAAGTAAATTTGTTGTTTTTAGATAGAAGACCGTTACCTCTAAAAAAGATACTTCGTACTAGGCCAATAGCAAGCATTCTTAAAAGATCACTTCTTGCTTTGAAAAAGTTTTTCGAAGACACAAACAGTTAGGAGAAATAATAAATTCCATTTTATCCTAATAAGCTAAATGAGTGATATAAATGTGCTTAATATTGATTTGTGTGGTGATCATATTTTTTAACCTATGTTTAATTACTTGTGTTCTGTATTTTGTGGTGTATTTACCAGTATTTTGAATTTTGGACATTCATAATATTTCACTCTATATATGCGTATCTGTACTGAACTCACACACAAATCTTTGAGATTCATGTACTGTTGGACTGTATTGCTTTTATACATATGGTGTTCTACTGAGTGCCTTATTTGTGACATTTTTCACTCTTTTTGCGCCTAATTGCATTTTTGCCAAGTGAAAAGGGCTAGTCGTTGCCGCCATAAAGGCGGCAACCCCTTTTATTAATGATTTCTATAAAAATAAATACTCACACACTATCTTTAGTCGACGCTAAAAGAGTCATGTTGGGTAATAACCTATAGTTAACTTATAAGTGAGAAGTGTTATCGGAGAGTACTGTTATCCCGTTACTCGAGACGGCAACACTTCCCACATCTGTATAGTTTACAATGGAGGCGTTTTGTATAGGCACGCTTTTCGATACAACCGCCAGTTGTACGTCTAAGCTGACATATTTTGCTAAAATATGGCTACACTTACGTTTGTTATGGTAAAAATTTAGGATGAAGGCGATCAACGCATTTCATACTCGTACTTCAAAATATTGGCCGCAGCAGACAAAGTATGAGAACGGAGATTATCAACATATCAGCTAATCTGTGCAATAGCATCAGCGCAGGCCGTTCGTATAACGTACATAACTGCATCACTGCTTAATAATGTTGTTCAAAAGGAGCACCGCATGTCACAGTGTACACAGCAGTTCGTCAATAAGGACTAATAAAACGACTGCCTAAATGAACTTCTCGTTGGGAAACCTTACCACGTCTAATCAGTTGCCTCCGTTTCTTCGGCTGTAGTCTAGGGCTCGTTATGGAGCAGCTATCGTCCTACATGTTATATATATATATATATATATATATATATATATATATATATATATATATATATATATATATATATATATATATATATATATATATAACATATATATATATATATATATATATATATATATATATATATATATATATATATATATATATATATATTATTGACTGTATGTTGCAAAACCTGTTTCTTCATCGCAACAAAGCCTGCTGTACAACATGCGTTCGTGAAAGTGCGCTGTATCCTGTTAAAATTTGCAGCGTCTACTCGTGTCTCGTGTTCCGTTAATTAAAGGGAAAATTTTATTTAAAGATTGCTAAAATTTCGTAGGTTGTACAGCTTCCTGTTGCATATACATAACTATTTGAGAAGTCGATGCACCTCTTGAAAAATAACTGCTTAAATCAATATGTGCAGAAAAAAAAGAAAGAGACAAAGGAAAGAATTAGTGTTTGTGTGAAGGATAGAGAGAGTAAAGACAAAGATTTATGTCAATAGCCTAGTGAAGAGTTTGTGTAGGAAGCGCTTACTTTAACGAGTGCGCGGTTTACGAGGGCCACCATTTCGCCTAAGCGAGCAGACGCAGAACGAGAAGCGGTTCCAGGTCAAAACTTGGACGGGGTCAGTGCACGTAGTGGCGTTTGTTGTCTGCCGTGGTTGACATCGTCCCAGTTCGGCGCCCGTGAGAGAGGTGTGATCACCCTAAGCCAGCTACAGTTGACCCTGCCGTGTGCTGCTTGTTTGTTCGCCTACACCCTAATGGGCCTCGTTCCAGCAGTCAAAAGAGAGGGTTTCGAGGGAGCGGCGAGGAAGAGGGTGACGCGCTGACATACGCGAAGTCATTTTGCACAGCGCCCGTGTGAGTAGACTGCAAGACAGGTTCTTACAACTGAGCTGTACTTAAGTGATAAAGAAAGAGAGAGCTAGAAAAAAAGAAAAAAAGAAAGAGAGAAGAAAGAAGGTAGACGAAAGGAAAATGAAAAAAGTGTACGAAATAAGAACATGAAAACATTAAAAGAACTATGCAAGCAGTAAGTCACCATATAATATGATCAGCGGAGCCATCTGCATGCTGGACTCTTAAACAAATTGCCCCCTTTCGGTCGTATCTTGCCGCATAACAATAATCGTCATCTGTCTTGCCCGCATTTCCTTTCTTTATCACGGCGAGCCCGGTACTTCCAAGTCACGAACGACACGCGCGTTATCTGTACGGTAGAACATTCTCGACAGGAAAGTAGCGAGAGCAGCGTTTTCAAGAAAGGAAACGCAAGCAAGGCAGATGACGATTATCGTTGTGTGGCAAATGTACACGCCAAAGGGTGTACATTTGTCTAAGAGTGTGGCCGGGCAATCTGCGGGTTACGGGTGGAGCACCCGAGAGTGGCGTGTATGCATAAGCCAATTATAGATGCAAAAGTTGGAAGTTAAGGGTAGTTTGTTGTAGCATAAAACGTATATGTAGAAAAGGCTTTCTTTTTATCTAAATATAATAGCAGGAAGTAGAGGCGAAGTACTGAGGTATAGAGGTGCGTCCACCGTATAAGGATCCTCATGCTGAGAGGGCAGCAGGGTGTTCGTTTCTTTCGTTTTGCAGTGTGTGAAATTTGTAGATGAAATTAGATTTGCATTCTTGACGCACTCCAAAAGAGCGAAAGTGGCGTTCATGTAATTCTGTGACCTTTCGACGTTATATGTTTAGAAAGGGCAATGCCGGGGAGTGAATGTACGTGATAACGATGACTGTTGAACCGAATTATCAGTGGTCTGTCCGTCTGCCCTACGTATTGAATGCTACGTGCTCCACATACCAAGAGATACACGACATTCGTTGAATAGCAGTCGAGTTCATCTTTACTTCGGTGCTTGAACATGGACTGCGTGCTCTTTAAAACTTAGTCTGCATGGGTTTATATATATATATATATATATATATATATATATATATATATATATATATATATATATATATATATATATATATATATATATATATATATATAGAGAGAGAGAGAGAGAGAGAGAGAGAGAGAGAGCAGTGGTGCCAAGAGAATCTCATAACTGCAATCATGTCTCCAAAGTTACACATTCATGTGCGCAGCAGACGCAGGTGACAACCCAATCAAAACCCACTCGCCTTGTTTCTAAGGGGAGTCACTGAGTGCACCAGCCGAATGACGTTGCACGCGTGGAGCATGGGCGAGACATGCGTACCGCCTGTGGAGCACAAAGAGTGAACTGCAGCGCGAACCAGCTCTCGTATTCCCGTGAAACTAAGCACTCGAAGCGCCGTCTTCGAAAATGATCCGATCAGCAAGAAAACAAGATCGAGGAAACGGAAGTCGTGACGTAAATGTCTGCATGGGTCCTCACGTACCAATACGGGCGAAGGCAGGGCAGCAATGTCGCTCGTGTGCGCTGGACGAAGTGACGAGAGGGTAGCCCTGCTGCGAAGAGGGTAACCTGTCTCTTCTTTCTATGGCTTGACAAAATTTCGTTTGTTTGTATCTAAAGTATTACTAGAGCCTTTACTACAAGTCTTGCAGCATAATGCCTCGTATCTGAGCGGCGTTTCATAATTTCCAATGTATAGCCAAAATTTCTAATGGGGCCGAGACAAAGGCCAAATATACCGGAAAAGCTTTCGGAAAAGCTTTCTGAATACACGTGAAAAGCAGAAGTCACCTGGATCAGCTACTGATAAGACTTTAACCACGTTTCTTGCTTGAAAAGAGTTCAAATTTAAGTTATTGTGGAGGGAGTAGTTTCCGCAAATTTGCCAAGCAGAAAGTGGAATAAATATCGCCATGCTATAAACTACTAGTAATGTAGGGTCTGTAATGAACTTGACTCATTATTTTACCCCTTTCGCCGAACTGTTCCGTGTCTGTACGCAAGTTCCCGAGAAATCGAATTCACAAAAGCATGCAACTTATTATATACAATGAATCACCCATCATCTGCTTGCTTTAGATACTCTCGCATGTGCACTGTATACTATAGTGTCCGGACTTCGGCAGTCATACGTCTTCAGATACGTGCGCGGCTTCAAAGAGCGGCAACTTTGACAGCGAGCTACTTGTGTAAACAAGGTCTCAGCCTATCACCAGGAAAATTCCCACTAGTGGCACTTACTCGCAATACAATAACACTTTATGTCATCTCAATCATTGGGTGGACCATTTCCTATGTCAGAACCTTACCGATTTCTTGCCGATTTCTTGCAGATTTCTTGCCGTAATTATTGACCGAGACCTATGTTGGAGGCTCGCGTGTGGCCTACATGAAACAGCGCCTGACCACAACTTCCCAGTTGTTTAAATACTTGACAGGAAAGACGAGGGGGGGATGTCAGTAGATGCAATGCTGAAACTCAACGAAGATCTCTTTTTCGGTTTTTTAGGATATAGTCTACCTGTACCGAACAACACCTGCAAGACAAATATTCGTGTTCTTCAGGCATGTCAAGCTCAATCACTCAGCGTTTGCCTTGGTTTGGCCAGATGCGCGTCAACAGAGGCAACTATTGCGATTTCTCGGGATCATCCAATGCAAACTCAGATTCCCTGAGAACGCACATCAGACATTTTGCACGTGCCTCCTATCACCACCTTGCAACACTACCTACAGGCAGCCACCAAGCATCACTCTCTAAATCTATCGTCAAGTACGACGACAAACTTCCCTCGGGCTTCACCGCTGCATATAAACCATCGATACCCCCTTGGTGTCTTATCAGCCCCACACTCCATCTCAGTGTACCAGGAATTGAAAGAAAGTCTGAGCTGTCATCGCCTGTGCTGAAACAACTGTCTCTGCTTCTTTTGCACGGACCGTGTACATATCTATACTGATGGTTCCACAAACATCCAGTGTTCGTCCGGTGCTGTGGTTGTCCCAGCAAGAGCTATTAACATCAGCTTTAGGGCTGACCACCCAACGACATCGACATCTGCGGAACTAGCTGCTCTTCGCGCTGCACTTTGTTTCGTCAATCGGGAACCACCTTGACAATGGTCAATCTTCAGTGACTCAAAGGCAGCCCTACAGTTTGTGCTATCAGATCTGCGTCGAGGGCCATTCGAAAAGCCCCTATTCGCTATTAGATGCCTACTCCATACAACACAGGAGAAAGGACACCATGTGACGTTTCAGTGGCTGCCAAGTCACTGCGGCGTCACTGGAAATGAAGACGCCGATAGTGCCGCTCGGGCAGCTCGTGAGGACGCACAAGAAGAGGCCATACCGCTTTCACGATCCGACGCAGCTAGCAGACTTCGAGTGCTTGCACATGAGGTCACGCTATCTCTATGGTGCACACCAAACAGCCAGACCACCCAGAGCAACCGTCAATACCACCTGCCCTCTTTGATGCATCTCTATATGCCAACTGGACTGCGTCGAAGAGAGGCGACCCTGCTTTATCGCTTATGGCTGGGGGTGGCTTTCACCAAATCTTACTCCTTCCGCATTGGAATGGCCGACAACGATCTCTGTAATACCTGCCTTTGCGAGGAGACGCTGGAACATGTTCTGTGCGACTGTCCTGACTATAACGTTCAGCGACAGTCCCTGGCATCTGTTCTAGCGCGCCTTGACAGTAGACCATTGTCGCTCGACACGATTTTCACATGCCGCCGACAGAAGATATCGCAGGTGAAGGCGACAAAGGCACTACTTCGGTTTTTGAAAGAGACGGGATTGGACAAGCGGCTGTGAGAGTGACGTCGCGTACCATGCCAGAATGATGGACTCCAACGGACCATGTGTGTGTGCTGTGATATGTGCTCTCCCTCCCTCTCCCCCTTCCCCATCTTTTATCTCCCCCATCCCTCTCCCATGTGTAGGGTAGCAAACCGGTTAAGCCATACTGGTTAACCTCCCTACCTTTCCTTCTCCACTTTTTCCTTCCTTCCTTCCTACTACATCAAATGAGAAGGCACCACGTGACGTTTCAGTGGCTACCAAGTCCCTGCGGCGTCATAGAACCATTTTCATCATCCGATGCAGCCAGCAGATTTCGAGTGCTTGGACAGGAGATCACGCTCTCTCCGTGGTGCACACCAAGCAGCCGGACGAACCGGAGCATTCGTCAATACGACCTGCCTTCTTTGATGCATCTCTGTATGATAACTGGACTCCGCCGAAGAGAGGCCACTCTGCTTTATCGCTTATGACTAGGGGTGGCCTCCACGAAATCTTACTCATTTCGCATTGGAATGGCCGACAACGCTCTGCAATGCCTGTCTTTGCGAGGAGACGCTAGAACACATTCTGTGCGGCTGTCCTGAATATAATGCTCAGAGACAGTCCCTGGCGTCCATTTGAGCGCACCTTGACAATAGACCATTGCCAGTTGCAACAATTTTAACATATCGCTGACAGAAAACATCACAGCTGAAGGCGACGTAGAGACTACTTCGGTTTTCGAAAGAGACTGCCTTGGACAAGCGGCTGTGACAGTGATGTCACATACCACGCAGGAGTGACGGACTGTAACTGACTATGTGTGTGCTGTGTTATGTGCTCTCTCTCTCTCCTCCCCATCTTCCTTCCCCCCCATCCCACTCCCATGTGTAAGGTAGCAAACCGGTTAAGCTAAACTGGTTAGCCTCCCTGCCTTTCCTTCTTCGCTTTTTCCTTCTTTTAATGTGAAAATCTTTATATATATATATTCCGGTATTCGTAATGTTTGACAAAAAATTGCAGCCTGACCTATACTTCCGCTTCTATGGGACTTAGGAATGTAGCATATTATCTTCATGGGCACAAATACCACATCAGCTAAGCGGTTTCGTAGCTATGGAGCATTTTTTAAGCATGTGTGGAGTTGTTTCACACATGTTTTAGTATGGATTGTAAAAGATAGTTTCCTCTCCAAGGGTGTATCACACCTCTATTGTGCTTAATTTAATGCTTGTCCAGCACTCATAATCATCAGTACATCAAATCATGGTCCCCTAGCTCTCATTTTTGCCGTGCAATATAACGACTCCATTCGCTCGTTTCTTTACACAGAATGTAGTGTAAACAAAATCACTTGCTATTACTAATCAGCTGCAGCCTTAGATGGCGCTAGCGATTCCTGATTTCATGGTGTTTCAATCAGTGCCTCTGACATTGTCTCTCTACAAAGGAAAGCCTGTTGGTGTACCGATATATCACTGCCATGAAATATACTGAACCTCACGGGGTGCCCTTTCCCGTATATCTATTTGATTGATTGATTTTGTTTTACCATACACAAAGTACAAAAAAATTGCACATGATATGGGGTTCGGAAAGTGGGAAAAAAGCTACATGCATACAGATTCTTTATTGATGCTCAAGATCCCGTTGACGACAAACGTGTCTTAATTGGAAGTCCATGAAAGCAGGCTTGCAAGTAACCTCAGGAGTTCCTGCCTAAATGCGCGAGAAAGGACAAATCGTTTTCGTCTTGGGGTCTTCTGCGTCTGACATTATGTATCCTATATTTAAAAAAATAAAGGTGTTAGACTCTACCGTTTGTATTATTTAGATTATTATATAAGCCACAATTATTTTCAAATGTATGCGAAAATCACAAAAAAAGATGAGGCATCAAGTCTTTGTTATTCAGCGATATAACAACGCTACAACAAAAAAATAGGTACTGCTAATTTGGCAAACTGCCCCTGCAGGGAGAACTAAAGCGGTCAAAATTAATTAATGCTCAATAATTTATGTGCAGGCGTTTTGCTAAGCCCTCGTAAACAGTCAACAACTTTTAAACTATCAGTAGCATTATATGCCATTTGTTCGCTGAGATTCTGAAAGAGATGCAGATTTTGCGTTTGCTTAAATTTCTGGAATTTCCTGTAAAATAGTGAGGTACACGCCCTGGTTGCTTAGTGACTATAGGGTTGGGCTGCTAAGCACGAGGTCGTGGGATCGAATCCCGGTCACGACCGCCGCATTTACGCGGGGGCGGAATGCGTAAACACCCATGTACTTAGATTTAGGTGCAGTTTAAAGAACCCTAGGTGGTCCAAATTTCCAGAGTCTCGTGCTACGGCATGCCTCATAATCATATCGTGGTTTTGACACGTAAAACTCCATAATTTTTTTTTTAAGAGGCAAGGTGTTAAAGATAACTTCTACTGGCATTCAGCTTCCTCTCAAATACAACAAATTTCATTTAAGACACTTCAGTTATTGCTTTATGTGACCATTTCTGCTGTTAGCATTTCTTTGATTCATAAAATTGAAGCTCGCTTGGAGGTAAAATTACCTATTCGAGCTCATCACAATCATTCAGTCGATATACTGTTTTGATGCAGAGTCCGATGTTGCCACTTCGACATCCAGCCAGCATTTTTTTTTTTTTTTTTGAGGTAGAAGGTAAATAAGCTACGCTGCAAGTCCAAAAGGGTCGTTTTAAGTACCTAGGTATCACACACTCGCACCCCTTAAGACGGGTGCTTATCATGGCCAAACACCCTCAGCAAAAGTGGAGTTGGCAACATTACAATATAGAGGCGCTACAACAGAGACTAAATATTTCAAATTCTCTAGACTTCCCCTACAGGGAGATCTAATGCGGTCAAAATTAATTAATATTACGTCTTTCTCAAATATTCAATAATTTGTGCGCAGGCGTTTAGGCAAGCCTTCTTAAGCAGTCTACATATTTCAAGCAATAAAGAACATTATATCTTGGAAATTCCGCAAACTGCCCCTACAGCGAGAACTATACTAGTCAAAATTAATTTTATGCCTTAGTGAAGCGATGTTACCACTTCTACATCAAGCCACTATCTATTGGGGGTAGAGCATAAATAAACCCCACTCCAAACCAAAAATGGTTGTTTTAAGCGCCTAGGTGTCACAACCTCAAATCTCTAAAGATGGGTGCTTAGCATGGCCAAACACCCCCACAAAAGTGGAGTTGCCGACATTCTACTTTCGGCAACGTCATATATTTACGGGCGTAATCGCAATGATATTACGCCATTCATTCAAAAAGAAATGCAATAGAACACTATGCTTAACCGCGAAGTGTAGCCATAAACCTGTCGCTTCCTAGCTTTTTCCCTGCAACCCCAGTTAAGCCTTCCTATCTAAGGTCGTTCAGAAAGCCCCTGCATTATCACCTGCAGGAATAAGATGGTGCTCACTGGTTTCGTGGTTAGTACCTTGTGATAAGTGACCATGCTACATGATTTCATGCAACACCACAGTAAAAGCTACGCCGGATTATTTTCGACATTTGTGGGACGTTGAACTTACTTCCAAGTAAAACCCACTCTGAAACGCTTTAAAGCTCTTGCGTTTGTTTAACGGAAAATACTGTTATGCTATCATAAAGGAACAATTACAACCATTTTTACGCAGCTGCTCTAAATATTTCAGTCTGAGCATCACACGTAAAAGTATGGACATAAAGAAAGGCTCGAAGGGTTCTGTTTCCCCGTAGCAGGCACATCGGTTTTTAATACAATTCGGTGCACAACCCCCGCACAATCTTATGGGTGCAAGAAGGCACCCTGCAGACACTGTAAGGCCCAAAACCTTATCAGAAATGAAATGACAGAAAATTTTTGAAAGCATAGCATGTTTAAGGAGACCGGCAAGGCTATATTCTATTCATCCAGTGCATCTCATTTAACCTGACCAAGGGTGTTGGTTGATCCAGGCGCAGCTAGCCTTGGAAAAGATTTCGGCAATTGTATCACTTATTCCTTGAGGTAGATCCAGACTCCCGTCACAGCACACCCCGTAGGCACTAACGCTCAGGACGAAGTTCCTCTGCTACAACTGCTTACATCTAGGAAAATCTGTAAAAAAATGTACACAATGTCAACCGAACCGAGGATTTAGTAAATGGGTTTACGACAGCTTGGTTCTCTATTTGCCCTTGGTAGGGGCAAAACAATAAATTTAATCTTGGCATTCAGAGGAAACTCCACAAAAGCTGTCGCTGTATCTTATTTTTTTTTATCTCCAAAAACCTAATTTGTCTTTGCGTGTATGTCTGACACCAGCATATAGTTTAGACCCTCATGCAAAACTTTCTAGCGGCGCGTTTGCCTGAGAAGATGCTTCACCGCATGGTGCAACTTTTGCGCTCTGCGTTTCTTTTCAGAGTGTAGCGTAGAGAAGCTGCGCAGAATCCATTCGCAGTATTTTTTTTCCCGTACCCAGCATCGCCATCTGCGAAACCAGAGGAAAACGGAATGCTCTCAGAAACACGTTCTTGCAAGTTATCATATTATTCCATTCATTTTTTTAAACACTCTCATCCAGCCGTACTCCAGGAAGCCCTTTTTCCCCGGCTGCCGGGTAACTGACAGGCAAAAAAAAAAAAATGCGCAGTGCTATTTCTTTTTCTGAAGTTCGCAGCCCAAGATTTCCTGCGCACTATTCGTCGAGGCTTGTTGTCGGGAGCCCCTCTGCGGCTCCCGAGAAAATTGAATTCTCAGCACCCTCGTTTGCCGCCTCATCCGGAATTCGCGGACAGATCCCAAACACGGCAACAATACAACCGTCCTCATGGCGGAGAATTCGTTACGCTTCGCGAAAGTTGGACGAAGGTCTTGAATAAAAAGTAAACTGGAAAGCAAGCGCCACAACACCTGTCCCGGATTCGTTATCCCGCTGTTGCGCCGGGAAAATTGGCGCTAGAAAGCGCGAATGCTAGTGTGATCAATCAAAGGTTCGCTCCTTAAGAAATGCGAGGGAAATGATGAGAAGTAGAAGGTTATGGAAAGTTACAGGATTTTATGCATAGATCAAATGTAAATGTTGTAGGCGTTTGTTCTGTTCCAAAAAAAAAAGTTATGGTTTTAAGGCTCAAAGCACCTTTTACAGGATGAAGCCTTGTTTCTTGTTGAGCTTACTATTGTTAAAGTGTGCGTGTCGCTTTGTTTACGTGGTTGGAGTATGCCCGTTACAATGGGGAAGTTATTTTTTCGATCTGATCTTCTACCTACACTCTTACAAAGCCCATATCTACCATCATACAGAAAGATGAATTTTCTCGTTTCAAATCTGAGATGACTTTTAGATGTTTTTGTACAATTCACAGTACCTGCTGCTACTATCCTGTTTGTTACTGCCATGACTCGTTCAGGTATCTCCACTGTTAACCGTTGGTTTTGAAATTGCTGAAGCCTTATAGTACATTGCAGAAATGGCAGGCCGTAACCTACTCGGTTGGCCATGCGCAGCAGCTAGCTCGGGAGCTTGTTTACTAATTGGTGTTATTGTATATGGTTATTTATTAGGTCGCTAACTCTCCAGCTCTCTCCTCCCATGTTCACATTTCCCTGTAGGTCCACTTGTCACTAGCTTACTACTTCGCGCTGTTTAGTGAATACAGCTAGGTGACGAGAGCATATGTTTGTGCGTGACTAGCAACGAGTAATGTGTGCCTCTCGCCAATCACCGACGTCTTTATGAATAACGTTTCGTGTAACAGTACATGTGCACACTGTCGAACCAAAGTAGTGCAGTTCACTCGCGATCACCCAACCACCTCCAGCCCCTAGAGTATCACCCAGCGGACGTGCTTCCTAACACTATCTAAAGAAAAGAAACAAGACATACAGAGCGACGCACGAAAAACAAAGTTTGCATGGTACTTTGAACCGACTGGACGGTAGAGTATTCTGAGGACAAAATAACATTAGAACTTAATCAACCGGCATCAGCGTCACGACAATTATTGTTCTACTTAAGCTGCAGCTTCAGGCGAAGAATTTTCGCAATTGATTTGCACTCGCCTCAATGAAACGGCATTCCATATAGAAATTCCAAAATATGTAAAGCGGCGTTCTACATATTGGACTTTTTAGTGTTTGGAGACAAATCCCGTCGAAACTTTGAAAATAGAACCCGCTTTACGGAATCGCTCGTCAAATGGGACATAAGCCTCTAAATTGACAAGTTTTCTTTCTGAATATTGCAGAAGAAAAAGTATTGTAAATTGGAACTGAAACGCTTGCCACTCTCAGTAAAAGGTGCCACGAAAGCAAGCATCAAAGCGTTTTTTTTTTCTTTTAAGGAAACAGGCAGAATATAATTTTACGCGCAAACGTAACTATACAGGTCTTCAAATCGGTGGTGTTGTTATAAAGCCGCGAAGCAAGCGAACGAGGAAGACGCCTGGAGGTGAAGGAAATCACGTGCTGGGGAAAGTACATGAAGGAGCGCGAGCGCGGAGCAAAGTAGCGCCATTTAGAGGAAAGGGTAGGTAACCTTGAGTGAAGGCGGGAAGGACAAACGAGGCGAAGTGTCGCGGAGGACGAAGATAGGCAGAGGCGAGCCAGGTTGTCCCGCTGGCAGTTGCTGCAGGTATTGTTTGCCACACAGACGTACTGGAATAACATCATCCTCGTGCGCAATACGCTGTGTACGCAAGAGGGATCGTATGACGGTAAGCCCACGATGGCGGATCAGTGTCGCTTGCGCAAGGCAGGAAATGCTCCGTACTCCTTAACGCGCATAAAACCGGGGCAGGGGAGGGAGGTGGGGCGTAGTACTTCAGCCGCGCGCGATCGCAAAGGCTTTATCTTGAAAGCCATCTACTTTGGGGGGTAGAGTCTAGGTGGACCGACGGCTCGTAGCTTTGCGTGCCTTGTGTTCTCAGCGCTGTTGCACCTCGAATCAGCCGTGTGCATTGTTTGGGTGTTTACCCAGAGGCATGGACTCGGCCATACAGCGACAGTGCTCGACACCGACTGTGATGGGCAAACAAGCGTCCCAAATCGGCAGTGCGAACTCCTTGAGTGCTTCCCTTCCCGAGGCAGCCCCCTTCATCAGGGCCCGCCTACCTGGCGACGGGACCCGACACCAAACGTGACGGGCAAACAAGTGCATCACTTGGAAGCGACAGCATCCGCCTCCCTCCGCGGAAGCGGTACCGAGCGCGAAGAGTAATTTGCTGACCCTGACAAGATTACCATCACGGAGTGCAAGGAACCTAGTCGACGACATTTATGGAAGAAGCGTGAACTGTTTTGTCGAAGGAGCTTGAACTAAATCTGTTTCCAGATTGCCTCGTCCTTGCTTCGAAGGTTCGATATCAGAGGCTGAGTTCTGTGAACTGTACGACCCTTCTGAGTGGCCGCAACTGGGTCATAGACTTCCCTTGTGCAGGGAACTAGGGAAGAAGAAAGCTTAAAAAGCGGACGCCTTGAGTTCTACGTGTCCTGACGTGTGCAGACATGTGCGTGATGACGTCCACAGACCTGTGTGTCCTTACTACAATCTGACTACTTCTTTGAATATATAAATAATGTCAAATTAATTTTTTATCTTTCACTCCTACTCCCAGACGTATTCATCACTATACCTGTAGGATACCAGACCTAAACGCTACCGCGAGTCCCAGCACTCCTCAGCTTACGTTGAAGTGTTACGTCATACAACATACTCTTGCATTAACCATGAATTCAGAACAAACCTGCGAGAACTGGCCTAGCGTGTTTAACCACCTCTCGTGAGAACTAGCGGGCGGCAACGAGCACATCGTCGCGTACGACGGAAGATCCAGTCTGAATGCACCCATTTTGTTGCCCAAAATCGCGCGGTTCCTCGCGCAACAGAATGTTCCTCGGTGTGAGGCCGTCATAAGAGCGATGTTGTTGCTGTGGTATGTCACCGGTGCATTCTATAAAACGAAACCATCGAACACTAGTGAAACCAGAAGTCGCCAACCGAACCCAGACCACGAGACAACCCAACGGCTACATTCACCCCTTGATACCTAACATTTCTAACTGTGTTAAGACGGTGTATAACATACAGTGTTACACCCTTGTTCATATGTCTTTCAGTAAATGGAACTCCTTTTAGGTGGAACATATTCATTCGGTCCCTTGACTTTTCGTTTAACGAGATTCCACTGTAACAAGAGATACCCGAACTGGTGTCCCAATGAATTAGCGACTGTTATCAAGAGCTGTGTTCCACACATTTATACCTATTAACCACGTTCAAGTACTGCGGTCATCATCCAACATGCCTAAGCATGCTTCAATTATAATTGCAGAACGATAAGGCCCTCTGCGAAAAAGGCTCGCGTGGTGCAGATTCACTTTTTCAGTTAGAAGATGGAGCGCCAAGAAGTCACCTTGCCTATAGCTCTCGCCGCTCATTATGCGGGGACGGGTTTCAAACGCGACTGAACACGACTGTCGATTCTTATCGGTGACGTATGTAATTTGGCTAAGCGTGTGCGCGCCCGAGCATGTCTCTGCTGTCACCCCGTGCAGCGGATGCTGCATGCTCGAGAGTTCGTGGTCAAACTGCGACTATAGTGCGCTCTCGGTTTACAATGTGTTACATGTTGACCTACATCGCTCAAACTTGCTCACAACGTTTACTACAACTTCGCTTGATTGGTTTGAGTTTATGAATGGCACATTTTTCCATTAGCCAGCGGACCTTCTCGTAAAACTGTCCCACCCAGCTGCAAAGGTGCACAGAGAGATGATTCGTTTCACCAAGTTTACAGAATATACTCTATATTCGTGATACTTTTGCTCATACTTTATGTAAATCAACGTCATAATTCGACGTAACTTGGATTTATTTACGCGTGCGCTGTTAGCTATAGATGAAATTGGAAGGTTAAATTTGAAGATTGTAGTTCCAAGTAACTTTGCGCACTCTCCTACGCTCGTACCAAACTTAGTCGTACGGTGGCGGTGGCATCTCAAAGCCAAACAATATGTGCGGGATTAAGGAATGAGTTTATGTTCAACTGATAAAAAATTAACAATCGCCATAACCTTCTCGCCAGATCACAACTGAAAAAGCCAGTAACCCTTAATATTTAAAATCGTAAGCACCTAACTGTGGGGATTCTTAAGGATAGCAGCATACTGAGTAGAAACTTCTTGAATTATGTGGGGTTCATTCTGAGCATTCATTCGGCTACACATTATTTCCTCCAACATAGTAATTGAGAATGTGATTAGTATTGGTACTACGCCTTGTCTTTCACCCTCATAATGCAAAGTTTCACTGAGAATGGTTCGGTTTCAGAAGCGGCCATTTATTGCACACAAGGGCGCATTTTGTAAATAAATACTTATATATATATATATATATATATATATATATATATATATATATATATATATATATATATATATATATATATATATATATATATATATATATATATTATACGGTATAGTATATATAGTATGACCTCACAAGAAAGCGATGGTAGCGACATGCAGAAGAAGAGATAAAATGTTCCCTGGACATCAGGACCCCAGCTTCATCACTGGCCGCAGATGTAAGCGAAGTTGCGATCTCCAGACCGCCAAGCAAGACCTCATGCTGGCGATTCAGAAAACTGCAGACAGACCAACAATATAACAATACAATGAGGTGCGAGAAGAAATTGTGTTTGGTTCGAAACAAGTTTGGAGGTTGCGCACGTCCTGATTCGAGCTTCGAGTGCTAAGCAGAAAAGAAAAAAAACTAGGAGTGGTACAAATATAATCGAGAGGAAAAACAAAATAAGAAAATCGCGTCACCAGTCATTCCAGGCCTGCAACACAGGGAAGCGGCTCACGCGCCATACGGCGCAAGGACAGCGCACCAGGAGTGCTGGGAAAGCGTTTGCGGACGTGACCTGCATACCGCGGCGCACTTCTGAGGTTTGAGCTCCGAGCTCTGCTTTGTTTTCCATCGGACTCTGGTCTGCCGCCACAAGGGAAACGAAAAGAAGTCGCGGGTCTTGTTCTTCTGCTTACTCGAGCTTCTGACCATGCGTTGAATTTCGCACAGAAAAGGTGCGCTTGTTTATATGTTTCTCTGGGTACTGCGCGTACAAAGAAGGCTGCTTGCATGTAGTCTCGATCAGTGCTTAACCTTCATGGTGAGCCCACCAAGAGATCCTCCAATTAGCTGCTTAATTGTGATTTGAATGTTGCCGACGATGGCAAAATGAATTAAAGGTCTGCTGAGCTAGGTCAGCTGTTGTTTTTCGCATTGCAATTTGAATGCATAAAGTGAGTGTTTTTTTTCCTTTTGTTACTGCTAGGGCACGGAAGTCAAACTAAGATATCAGTAAGCTGGGTATATAGTTAATAAATATACGTAACGATAGGTATTGGTAATGGGCATACTCACAGTGAAAGCTTCGAAAGATATGAATCTATTTGCATTGAATGCACAACACGATATGCAAGCACATGTGCGGCCCAATGACTGTGCTTGCACGCCGTCATAAGGAAAGCCATGTCAGTCGGTCTTATTGGACACGGCTAAATCATAACTACAGAAGGATTGAAAAGTGGGCCGGTTTAAACTTATCAATCCTTTGGCAGCGCACACACAAATGAAACAACAGAAAGAAGACAGTGCAAGCGCTGGTCTAACAACTGAAAGGTCGTGAAGAAGTTGCGTGGACAACACGTGAAAAGTCATCATACACTCCCGAGTGATCAATGAACGAGGCCTCTTCGTTTGGCAGGGAAACTGGCAGCTGACTTGTACAAATGTTATTGTTTTTAGCTATGTTGAGTGCCTCAGCAATCTCACGCGTGCGCTGATCGTGATGTTTCATAATCATTGAGGCATCCTCAAAAGAAGGTGCCAGGCCGCAATCATGACAATGGCTGGCAAAATGCGACGGAAACCCTTTAAGGGTGCCGTCGTTAAGGAATTGGCATGTTCACGTGGCTTGATATTTACACACCGGCCAGTTCGTCTTACGTAGACGTTGCCACACGTGCAAGGTATTTTCTACACCCCTCCTGAAGAGCAATCAGTGTACTTAATACCATGCTTACTATCGCAGCCCACACACTACCAGCTTTCTTAACACCGGAAATAAAAGAACAACATTAACGCCATATGGTGCGGCAACGTTTTTTAATTTTTTAAGGTTCCGCGACAAATTTCACCTTCTGCTGTGTTAAAGGGACATGAAAGGGAAACAGTAAAACAGTTCGGACTGATGAAGTTTTCTTGCAAAAATATATTTTCGATATCCGGTGTCAATAAGTTGATCAGCTAAAGGGAAAATGAAGGTCGAGGTTCAAATTTTTAAATTTATATGTAAATCACCTACCCGCACCCCTAC
The DNA here is from genome assembly GCF_038994185.2 of Dermacentor albipictus. NCBI lineage: Eukaryota > Metazoa > Arthropoda > Arachnida > Ixodida > Ixodidae > Dermacentor > Dermacentor albipictus. The sequence goes on from NC_091823.1 coordinate 93,136,353, forward strand.
CTCTATTAGATAAGTTTGACGTCATAGATTTCAAAGTACTATCAAGTATTCCGGCCGTTTTGGCTACAAAACATTTTTTGAAATATGCTATGTTGATTCTTTGGGATAGATTTAATACAATGCAGTCTATCTTTACCGGTAAAACACTAACTGGTTCTTATCAGAGGCCATCCGTATCCATGACGTCTTGATGAGTCGTCGCGGGAACTTCGAGTTGGCGTCGCCGACCACCTATCGTTTTTTCCGTCTTTTCTCGGCTTACGCAGCGTCTTCTTGCAGTAAGAGTGTCTGTTTTGGTATTGGGGAAGGGTGACGTACTGGTGCGGCTAAAGTCATATTTCTGTTGAAGGATGGTGCTTCGAACTTAATGTATCACTGGCTATGTCACAAAGACTACTACATACTCGAACTTCGAATAGGAAGCTACCTGCCGAGGCCGGAATTGCGCTATTCCGCAAGTCCCCTGTCCAGTGAAACTTTGCGGCTGACTGCACCTTGTTTTTTTTTGTCCTTTTCTCCCGTGCACACTCTGTCCGAGCCCAAAGAGGGCAGCTAGAAGCCCGTCTACGCTTTATATTCGGAAGCACCGGAAACGTATGACACGACAAACAAGGTTTTGCTTTCAGCAATATCGTATGTTTACATTTGTTCGAGTCTGTAATGTAATAGTGAATGCGGAATACGATTGAGCTTGACTCTTCAAAACTATGAAAACGGTCGGTGACCACTATGGCAAACAAACACAGCCATGGTATCCACGCCAAAAAAAAAATAAACAAGTATTTGACAGTTAGGAGAGGTTTGAAACTAAGATAAAGGGAGCAGTGTCAATAAGTGAGGAAAATCGATATAAAAGAAAAAAGAAAGACGCTAAAAACTCGATAAGAAGAGTCTGAAAGTTGGCAAAACGTGGAGGTGACTTGAAACGATCTTCCGGGTTTGCTTCACAGACCTTCGGGCCGCCTGCTCTTATCAAGGGATGCATGCTTCCGAGAGCACGATCTAAAGAATTCGGAAGAGCTTTCTCTCCCAAAGTGAATTTAAAGGACCATCTGCGACTTCGAGTTCGTGCATCGAAGAAATAACAGAATAAAAGATTAAAAGCTAAAGTTTGGTTCATTGATCGCGCCAGAAGTCTTGGAAACGTACGAACACAAATTGAACCATTCTAACAATATATTATTTGATAAGAAAAAATAAAACTCATAGGTTCCTTAAGGAAGTGTAAGAGATAAAAACAAATCTGGAGAACAAAGCGAAGCCAGGCGTGCAAGAAAAATATAAAAAATGGAAGAGGAGATAGATTGCGTCAAGTATTTGAAACGGAATCGCTCCCCAGCAAAGACTTCTTGCAAAGACGTATCGATTTCTTGTGTTGTTTTTTTTGCTATGCGTTGGTGGCTTACATTATTTAGCCCAGTCTGACATATCCCGAAAACTTGACCCCCCCCCCCCCCCCCGCCATACCCCATCCCCCCGCAAAAAAAAAAAGAACTATTTCAGACAGAAAGATTACGGAGGAGAAAAAATATAGGGCGTTGCCTCAGCCGGTCTGGGTGTATTATTTCGCTAACACTTGCCGCACACGCGAAAATCAGGAGGAGAGTTTAAACCTCTGTGTGAAAGTAAAGTTGAATACAACACGCTTACGTAAACTTGATTATCTTTCAAAAAGCGCTAACGGAGTTTTCGAAATTATTACAGCTTCCGTTTCCGTCCTTGTGCGAAATAATTTCAGCGTATACACAGAAAGGAGCGCCTGATCTGCGAGAAATACTCATGCTAACAAACGTGTTCAGCCTTTAAAGTTTCTGGTGTGCTCTTTTGTGTGAATAAGAAGATGCCACACTGCGGCAGTGTAGCCCTACCTGAACAATATGACAATCGTGTTTACCCTTATAATAAGGTTTTATTTAACACAGGGTAATGGGCATTTATTAATTAACGCGAGTGCATATGGGATGCTTCTTCATTTGTTTAGTTCATTTCTTTATTTCTTTTTTAGTTGTTCATACCCTTAGTATTTCTTCCCCGTAAACATTGTACGCTGCTGTGATTATATATGGAATGTGTGTGCGTTGTGCATAAAGCAAGAGGCAGCTTCAACTACCTGTGTATTAGGACAGCCAGCTCTGATGTAGGCGACCTTCAAGTTCCGCGACAGTTAGCAAAATACAACAACAAACATGCAGTCTATATCAGCAACGATGTGCTTTGTACTTTGGCAATTATATTTATGGTGTGAATGCAACGCTATTGATTGAAATAACCATAGGTTTTCAAATACTAATCTCTTTTATATGCTTCGATGGCGGGCACGGAGTTTAAGACATCAGCCATGGACTTATGCTGCTTCGTTTTCCTTAAAATTTGGAACAGCAGGTTACTTAGGTGATGGTTAAATTTAGTTTGCAATATATCTTTATTAGGGGTTACTCGTGTCGAAAATAGCTCCATGTTTGTAACTGGAATTCATCTGTTACATATATAGTGCACAAGGTATCTTCCCATTTGTAACATCTATATTTTTGACGTAATACTTGTGCGGAAACTCGCAAGGTTGAGAGAAGTAATTAATTAAGGGAAAAATGAGACATACACCCATTTGTACCAGTTGCTACAAAGGAAACCCCTACGGGTTCCTGGAAAGAAAATCCTTGCAGGTGAAGAAAAATTCGTCCCGGACCAGAACGAACGCATGCAATGACAAAGCGAACGCTTAACAGCAGCCAAGGTACCTTGTGGAAACCATTGGCAGAAAGTAGCTCAAAAACAAGCACAGTCACTCTAAGCAGGTGCGAAGCTTCAAGAGACGGGAGCATGCGTTGATAGAGGTTGCGAACGGGGATGTCACCTACGCAAAACAGCGCACACGATAAACGAATGAACAAGTATTGTGAATAAACATGTATGCATAGCAGCGGAAGAACAAAAGAGAAATTTTGCCACACGAGGACTATAAACAGTAGCGCCGCCAGTAGCAAAAAGAAAAAAAATTGACTCGCCTTCCCGACCCTGCGAATGCGGATGGCCAGTGAAGCTGTTAGAAAAGCATTTAAATGCCTTCGATGGATATATGAAACGTATTGTTCTGACTAGTCTTACCACGACACAGCTGTTGATCATTACGATTTTGCACTCTCCAACTCTCATCGTATTCACGCTGCTCTTCGGTAGTCTTACCTTTGTGTAGATAGCGGTCTTGCAATGAACTGAATGAGTTGCTAGGCACGTCTTCCTTCTACATGTGAAGTTTGGTGACGTCACCCACTGATTCTAACGATGCTGTCACCCCTTTCCCACCGAAACAGCTTATGCAACCGTCATCTTTACCGGAAAAAACACGCGGGGAGAAGGAAAGGGCTTGGCATTGTTCACAGGCGCCTTATCATCCATCATGAGGTTTTGATGCTTGTTTTGTACTTTTCTTCAATCAAAATTTTCAGCTTTGTTGCATGCCAGATTCTAAACGGGATATGCACTTTGTTCTGGTTTTTTTTGATGACGGACACGAGAAATCCCGACCAACTACACTCTTAGGCAAAGTTACACTCGTTGGGGTGTATCTCTGCCACACAACAATAATCCTCATCTGCTTTGCTTGCGTGTCCTTTCTTTAAAACGCCGCACCCGCTATTTTCCTGTCGGGAATGCTATGCCATGCTGATAACGCGCATGCCGTTCGTCACTGGAAAGTACCGGACTTGACGCGTTAAGGAAAGGAAATGCGGGCAAGAAGGATTACGATTACTATTGTGTGGCAAAAGGGTGTAATTTTGCTTAAGAGTGTAGAGGCTAACAGCTTCGCTATCAAGTAAGAAGACGGTAACGACATAGCAAAAACATATAGCGAGAAATCGGCCATCATCTGCGACCCTGAATGCCCACAGATCGCGGGCTTCACTTTAACTCTTTTTAACCCAGCGGTGATGACGCTGGTGTTCGGGAATAAAAAACGAGAGCGTCCGCAGCTGAGTCGGCGAAAGCAGGCGCTGAGTGTCGGCTTTAACAACGCCATTCACCTAGCAAGACTATGGCGCATTACGGCAGTTGTGCCTATAGCGATGCGCAGCAAGCACGGATCTGCAGCTTCTAACGGCTTTTCTCACTATGGTGTCCGCTCCTTGAGCGCAAATACGGCCGTCTACATTTATGTGCCTTCTGTCGAAGAAGCGTGCAGCGCGGTCAAACACTGAGCTTGGAGATCACTTTCGGAAGCCTGTCGGTATATACGCTGAAACGTCCTGCGATTACTCGGCGCCCTTACTCCAACAAAGATAGAACCAATGGTAGTAAAGGGTTCAGCTACGATCGCTTTACACCGGAGCTCAAGCTTATGCAGCGTTGCATGGTTCTAGAGGAAAAGCACGACGGAAGGAAGCGAAAATGGGTGAATCGGAAGGCGATCGATCGACCCCAAGGGAAGACCGCGAAGAGCATTTTCAGTAACGTGTTCCAACAAGCGAAGGCGGCCTAAGCCCTGTGGGTAGTGTGTCGAGCGTATATGTAGGTCATTGTGTATTTCGCTGTTTAGTGGTGTTGATGGCACGCGGGTCTTGAATGGGGTGCGTTAGCATTTTCGTGTACACGTCTATGTCTCCTGCAGGCTGCTTTCATATAGCTGAGACAAATGTTTCAAAATTGCCTGCGGCCGATAGCACAATTCTAGCTTTGATCTAATTTTCTTGATGAGGCGACCATTGCTTCTACGAGAAGTCAAGATGTTTAATTTATAATTACCATAATTGGTCGAACTTACTTCTTGATTATTTACTTTATGATCCATATTTCAATGTCTAGGGTACGATAGAGTTTTGTTTCTGCGCTCAAAAACTATCATCATCAATGGCTCATGCCCCTGTAAACAACGAAAAAATGCAATGGCTCATAGTCCTATAAGGCAGGGGCCACAAGAACTCAGCATTCTCAAGATTCTTGCTAATTATGCATACAACATACACTACAGCATGTCGAAAACTGTCATAATCAGTGGCTCATAGCAAGCAAAAGATAAGATGGCTCACAGCCCCGTAAGATCCCTGGCTACTCACTTCGCGTGGGTTAGTTGCGATGACACTACCCCTGTGGTCGATGTCGATGGTTTTAATGTGGATGTGTCGTGACCGAAAAGGGAGTGGTTTACGCGTTTCGTGTTGCAGACATATCGTTTGCGATGCTACACCGATCCGGCCCAACCGACCACCCAGTGGCGTATCGATTTGACATCATCAAAGAATGTGTTTGCAGTCGCGAGTATGCCGATCAATGTATATCATGGCGACCGCGAAGCCATTGTGACCGTCGTTACGAAGTCACAATGAGTCAGGCCAATAAAGCCTTTAGCACAACTTTTCTGACCACGAAGCTTGCAGCTCCGCTGGTCATCCCCATTCGTAGGACGGAGTGGCCTTGAATTATGTCAGAAAACGCTGTTTTATGCATGGAAGCACAAAAGTAACTGAAATGAGGCGACCATTGCTTCGCAGTTCATCGGACGCCCTTGAAAATTAAGATCGTGAAACTGGCGCTGTCGTGAGAATTCGTTCGAAGTCGGTATGGCTTCCATACACCTTACCTACAATTCGTAGATCGATATATGTGCGATAAAGTAAATGTTTAAAAAGGTTCTTGGCGTAACTGTGTTAATTATTCATTTATGTATGCTGGTTTATCGCAGAAGCTGTGGCCGGCTTATTGAGTTTTTAGATCAAGGAATAGAAGGGCTATCTGCCAGAGGCATTTTTTTTTTTTGCACCGGTGAAGAAAAAGCACCACGTTATGGACGCACACTTTTCCCAGATGAAAGCTGCTCTACGAACGTTGCTTCTTTTCCAAGCGAAGCTTGTAATGCCTCACTCGTTTCGGCGTCGGTGTTGGTATTGCCGTACGGTAAAACTCAAGCCGCGCCCAAAAAAAGGATTGCTTGTCGGGTTGCGAGGCCGCCACGTTAACCGATTCAGCCACAGTCGGTGCATCATACGTGTACTTTAATGATGAGTTTTATATGCACGAAGAAGTAGAAGCAGCGCAAACCGCGAGCTATTCACAGGCGTCCCCTCCCTCCGGAGGAGGAAAAGGGTGTGATCGCGTGTTCGCTCACCTCGCACGCGCCGTTTCCCGCCAGTTCAGGCCCGACAGTCAGACGGGGAAGCCGCGTTTGGTTCGTTCTGCCGAAAAGCAGGCTGACATTGAAGGAACGGTCGCGGGAGCGGGCCCTGCATCGTGAGTTCGGCTGAAGAACAGGCGGTGTTTGATGAACGCCGCCGGGAACATGCTCGTAAAAGTGCTCGTCGTCGACGTGCCGACCTCGCCGCGAGGGTACGCAAAGTTGAGGCGTTACGACAACGAAGAGGTGCGGATCCCGAGCTTCGCTCGCTCCCCACTTCATAGTAGTGCAAGGGCGGTCAATTTTATTACCTATTATTATTATTAACGCGGCGTGCGTACGCACCCACTTCCGCTTATTCTTGCATTCCGCTGTCTGCGCATTCTTTAGAGAAAGGAAGCTCATGCTGCAAAAAAAGAATATGTATAGATATAATTTTTTAAACATTCCCATATAAAAAATAAACATGCGTCCTTCTCTGTTCTTTTACGAAAGGCGCCCATTTTCATGCGCAACAAAACTTCGAACGACAGGACATTGTCAGGGGCACGGAGTGCAGCCGATAGGATAAGCCAGGAAAGGTACATTCGAATGTTTCGCAACTTTTTACTCTAGTTTAAAAAACTGCGCTTCTTGCCTTCGCTGCCCGAGTTCCATCCCTGCTGTCCGTGCCTCGTTTTCGTATGAGCCCGAGGTGATGGCGACGGCGGGAAAGGGGGAGGGAGGATGGGGCCGGTTTAGGCAACTGGAAGCAGCGCTGCAAAGCGCCACCCGCCGAGAACAATACCGCAATCTGTGCCTGCTGTCGCCGCACGAGCTCTTCCTCCCTCCTCATTTTGCGGCAGCCAGCTGGTTCGTGCCACGAAACAAGGCGCACGCATAGAAAGAACGTGAAACGCCGCCAACAGTAGCAGAATCAAGGGAGCAAAGTAGGCGAAGCTGGCACGAAAGTTAAAAGACCATGAAAGGAGGGCGGAAGTATAAATGTGCGCTGCGGGCGTTGGTGATTTACTCGGAATACGCGATGAGCCAAGCAACGCGAGATGGTTACGGGAGAAGTAAATTACACAGCTATAGCTCAGTAACAAGAAAAACGGCTGCGACAACGAAAAAAAAGCGAAATATTTAGAAACAAACTCCACAAAGCACAAGGCTCACTCCCTTTTGTGTTCAGTGGAAACTAACAAGCACGTGGTCAACAAGTGCACGAAAAGAAAAAAAATGTTCCTAGAAACTATCAGGTTATCAACAGATTGACGACGGTGTATCACTTACAATGGCTGAATAATGGAGACGAAAAAGAAAGAATAAACGCACAAGGGCGATTGTGTCGAGACGCGACTTGTACTGGAGCTATGCAAATTACTTTGTAGTTCACAAGAGGCAGCGCGAAAGGCAAGTAAAAATTTACAAATGTAAGCTAAATGTGCCAATTTGCGACGTAGAAGATAAATTGAGAGCATAGCTTTATATCGCCGCTAGCAGAATCAAAGAGCAAAATTTCAGTGGAACACACGGTGCATATCAGTGCCGCTTTCAACGCGATTCTCTGTTCAGTGCCTTGACGTAGGAAAAAAAAAACATTGGCGTAATGAGGCGAGAGAATAAATAAATGACACGAAAAGACGTTAATGACGATTTAATAGAGAACACTCTTTCGGCGATCGGCGCAGTTGTCCAGAGGTTTGCGTACGGCCCCGTGGCATGGATTACGTGTCGTGAAATGGTTACCCTGTTTGTTTGAAAGTGCTCGGAAAAAAATTATTGTATGCAGACTGAAAACCGACAATAGTCGACAAAGAGTAAGAACGTGCAAAGCGCCAGTGTTCGATGTAGAGAGAAAGAACAAATAAAGCACGATGTTTAACTTGCAAACTGGGAACAAGCGCTGTTGGCTCAGTGGCAATTATGTGCACGTGTTGCTGCTGATCACGAGGTCTAGGGTTCGATTCCTGGCCACTGAGGTTGCGTCTTAATAGGGGCGGAGTGCAAAAACGCTCGCGGTGCTACACTGCGGATGCATCGCGTAGACAAGTCACGGGTGGCCATGTATTATCCGGAGCGCTTCGTTACTAGGTATTAAACTATGTAATATACGATGCCTTCTGCTGTTTTTTTTTGTCTTTTTACACCGTTATATGAATCGTCAAACGTAGCTTATGACATTTTGCAAAATTATACTTGGTGGTGGTGAATTGTAGCAACGGGCGGGTTTAGCCTGGCGAACAAGGCCGGCAATTGCTCCGCCCAAGCGTCTCGCACAATACCGCTGATGGGTTTCACCATATGTCCATCAACCCAGTCTCTCTTAAGAATTCGATCAGGAGACGTGAAGTTTCTTTGCGAGCCATCACTGATCCCTCGGGAAATATAAGGTGTTGCAGGCGCGCATGCGGAAGGTCCTTGTTTTGCAAATTCTTCAGGAGAGTGTCTCTGGCATCTTGGAATTGCTGGCAGGACCACAAAAAGTGCTCAATGTCTCCTGTCTCGTTGCATGCCGTACAGTTCGGGGAATTTATTCGCCCCGTTTTAAATAACCAGGCCGCTGTGTTAGCAGATCCTGTCCTTATACGATGTAGAAGTGAGGCTTCCTCTCGGTGCAATCTCTTGGTTACGCAGGGCATATGCGGTGGAACGCAAAGCGACGCAAAGTGATTTCGAATTTCAGATTTTTGCACTTGGTTACTCTTTGGAGCCTTGACTTTGGGAGGATGATATAGCGCTGCGTATGCAAGCGCATCAGCTTTTTCGTTTCCTGAGATACCAATGTGGGAGGGAATCCACTGAAACTTTACTGTGAAGCCTTTCTTGTTGAGGTCTTTCACGATGGCTAGGGATTTGCGTGGGAACTTGAGGGATGGCAAACCACGGTATACTTGTTGTAATGCGGCCTTTGAGTCCGTAAGGACAACCACATTCTGCGGAGGCAAAGTCTTTAATTTGCGAAGAGCAGAAGCTATCGCTACGGCTTCCACAACTGTCGACGAGGCTATACAGTCCAGACGCCCAGACCACGTATATCTTAGAGAGGGAATGTAGTATGCAGCTGCACAGCGCTCTTCGTCTGCCTTGACAGAGCCATCTGTGTATACTTGTAGGTGATTCGGGTAAGTCGTGTTCAGGTGTTCCAGGACTAATGACTTGGCTTCTGCAGATGGAATGCAGCTCTTTGATTGCAATCGTGGTACACTTAAGTTGCATGTGATGTCCTCGAATGTCCAGGGTGGTTCTATCCTTTCTCTCGGTCTCGAGCAGCGCAATCCTAATACGCGAAGCGTGTTCAATGCTGCATAAAAATGTGAGCGCGGCCTGTTAGCTATACGTCGTAAGAGGGCTCTACCGGGCGTAGACTCACTCAATCGTAGAAGCTGGATCATCAGAGCCTCGGAAGCCTGAAGTCGTAGAGGGCGTGACTCAGCTTCGTAGAGCACTTTCTTGTTTGACGCTGGCTGAGGGACTCCAAGGCAAAGTCGGATACCTTTTCTGTGGATGGCTTCTAAGCGCTCGTATTGGCTGTCTGAGGGTGACATCAGAGGTAGCTGATACAGGACTCATACGCTGTATGCACTCATACGCTGTATACAGGACTACATACGCTGTATGTAGCCGTAGCATTGACGTCGGGTGGTTGCCCCAGCGTATGCCAGCGACTCGCTTGAGCACATGTAGCCTGGGTGACGATGACGCCACAACGTGGTCAACACCGCGGCGCCAGAGTAGCCTGTGGTCTAAGGTAACGCCCAGAAATCGGACGTTGGTGACCTGTCGAATCTGGTATCCGTCCAAAGTCAGCGTCAAGCGTGTAGATTTTCTTTTCACTCCAGGAAATAGTACCAATGATGATTTCTCTGCTGATAGTGTTAATCCAAGCGTTGCCAAGTGACCCTGAATTGCTTTTACTGCTCCCTGGGCTATTCGTGCGAGGCGGCGATGCTGGTAGCCGGAGACCCATATGCAGATATCATCGGCATATATAGATATCTTCACTGGTGCTCGATGGTTTAGTACTGTTGGGAGGCTACTCAGGGCAATGTTGAATAATAAGGGAGATAAAACACTCCCCTGTGGCACACCATGAAATATACGTATTTCATCGCTCAAAGTGTCGCCAAGACGAACTCTGATGCGACGATCATTAAGGAACGTATGTATGAAGTGCAAGAGATGACCCGTGACGCCTATAGCTTGTAACTGGCTGATGATGGCTCTTTGAGACACGTAGTCGTAAGCCTTAGAGACATCCATAAAAACAGCAAGTGTCGACAGGCCGTCCGCACTGTAATGTTCTATGTGGCTTAGCAGGTCCAGCACATTGTTTTGAGCGCTTAGACGCTGCCGAAACCCAGTCATGCACGATGGTAGTTTTCGACCCTGCTCGACATACCATGTGAGTCTTGTGCATGTCATCTTCTCCATTAGCTTCGCTGTACACGAGGTCAGTGATACCGGTCTGTATGAGTCCAGAGCTGCAGGATTCTTTCCAGGCTTCAGAACCGGTACCACCCATGCTACCTTCCATAAATGTGGGATAGCCCCACTGGCCCAGACTTGGTTGAAAAATGCCAGCAAATCACGCCGCCTCTCAAGCGGTAGGTTAGTCAGCATCTGATTACTGATAAGGTCAGGTCCCACCGCACAGCGACGTCGGAGGCTGCTCATGGCTAGTTCCAGCTCTCTGAGTGTAAAAGGAGCATCCATTAGGGACGAGGATAGCGGCGGAGGCGGGTCGGTTGTGCTGGCTGACCTGCCAGAAGAGTATATTTCAGCGAACGCATTCGCAAGACAAGCGAGTGTCTTGCCTAGCTTCAATGCTAGGGCTTCAAATGGCTTGTGTGGTCGAAAGTTTCCAGCAAGGTTATTAACGACCCACCATATCCTTGGAACTGGTGTGAAGACCGATAGGCTTGCACAAAATGATGCCCATTGATCTCTTCTTAGTTTCCTTGTATACCGCCGAATCACTGCGTTAATCCTGTTGTATATAGTCTTCATTGGTGGGTCACCCTTCGTCCTCATCAGCCTCCGTTCCGCTCTTCCACGGGCAGCGCATAGATTTTTGAGCTTTAGATCCGGAGCGGGGAAGTGGTCGGGTAGCTTCAGCTCAGCGGTAGCCAATCTCTTGCTACGTAGCATGTCCGCGAACAGGTCTCCAGATGATTCGCTTAGGCCGTACCTGTACGTATCCCAATGCGTCACAGGACAGGATCTTCGGCCGTTGGTTCTATATCCAGCAATGTTAACTAAGACAGGAAAATGATCACTGCCCATTCTATCTTTGCTAGTCGTTGACGATGCGAGGATGTCCGTTGAATGTAACGTCAAGTCAATGACACTGTAAGAGGCCGGTGGTCGAAAAAACGTCGGCTGTTTGTCATTTGCCACGCAGAGTCCCTCGGTGTTTAAAGCTCTAACAATTTGCTTTCCACGTGCATCAGTCGTCTTGTCGCCCCAGAGAGTATGGTGCGCGTTAAAGTCCCCACATATAATCCTCGGAGCTGGGCAGCGGCTGCAGAGGTCTCTTATAATTTCTCCCATCGGGACCTTCTGACGAGAGCTCACATATACGGAGGCCACGCTGAGACTTCGTTTTCCCAGCCGCACTTGTACAGCAGTGACTTCCAATGCACTGCTGCAATGGTCTTGAACTGGTAGAACGTAATGTGGTATTTCCCGTCTCACATATAGCATGGCGCTTCCGTTCGGAAATGTCGGAATACTTTGGTTTCCATGTGCGACATAACCAGCAATTGATCTGGAACTTGGAAGACCAGCCTCGGACAGGGCCAATATTGGCACAGGCATGTTGCGTAAGAAAAGCGACAGTTCAGGTAAGTGGCACGCAAGACCCGCACAGTTCCATTGCATAATAAGTGGCACTTGTGGACGAGATGGTGAACATTGTGTCCTGACCGCATCCATATTGCTTGGTGCTTTAAGAAGAGGCAGAGCTTACAATCACTGACTCGAGAGCCAGGACTACTTCGAGCATTTCTTTCATCGAGCTCACCGGCATCTTCTCTATGTGCGATCGCAAGGCCTTGAAGAGAGCACGTAGCACCTGCTGACAGTCCTCCTGTTGATTTTTTTCATTGCAGCGCGATTCGGGTCGCTGCAATGCAGACACATAACTTCGCTGCTCCGGTTGTTCAGCAGTCTTGTCTTCTACGGGGCTTCTGTTTACTGATTTGACTGCTTTAGCCGGTCCGCCGTGCGATGGCACCACTGTGTCCTGGATTCCTGGAGAAGGCTTCAGGCTTGGAAAATCAGTTTCACTCTTTGAGCTCCATTTGATTTCGTCCGACTCTCTGTGACTTTCTGTCTTTTTCTTCGTCGCATTTTTCTCAGCGTTTCCTGTTGGCCCCAAGATAAATGTTTTCTTACGCTTTAGTGCCGCTGTACGCGTAGGACACTTGCTATAACTAGCTGGGTGATCCCCACTGCAGTTTGCACATAGAAAGTTCTCGCTGCACGCGCATGTTTTGAAATCGTGCGGTCCCCCACATCTCTTACACCGCTGCTCACCACGGCAGTACTTGGCCACATGTCCATAGCGCTGACACTTGAAGCACCGAGGTGGTGTCTCAACGTAGTCAATGGTCTCGCGTCTTGTGAAGCCCAAGTTGATCTTCTCTGGACGGTCTGTATTTGGAGCGAACGTAAGGACCACGGAGCTGGTTCGCCTGAACTCCCAATTGGTTTCGGAAATTTGGACGCGTCGCGTGACTCTCCTTGCATGGTGTACACCTTGTGGTTTTAGGCATAGCAGCAGTTCCTCGTCAGTGTACCACTTCGGTACTCCTCTAATAATGCACGTGTTTTGCATGTACGAATTGGGCACTCGTGCTGATATTGCAGTCCCTGAGATTGACTTGCAGCTGAGAAGGGAATTCACATGCTCTTCTGTCTGTACATCTAGAAGCAGGGCTCCTTGAGCTGTAAATCGGCTCCTAACTGGCGATGTGCCAAGAATTTTTCAATTTCCGTAGACAGAACAATGGGATTTGCTTTCTTCAGGTCGGCTCCTTCTGTGGCAGGGGTAATAATCACTGGGATTCCGACGGTCCTCTTCTTGCGGTGAGGCACAAGCCTGAAGCCTTCATCGTCCAAATCTGTGATGTCAGCTATGTCACAATCGTCAATAAGCGTAGACTCGTCGTCTGTTTCTGTAGCCTTGTATCGCTTACAGCCACGGTTGCTCTCAGGGTCAGTCGGTGGCCTCTGGCCCGGTGTCAGGTCAGGCGTAGTCATGACGGAGCTCTCACCGCTACCAGATCGGGCTCTTCTGCAGGCTCCTATCGAAGCGGCGGGAGGCGAAGGTCCCCCCGCCTCCGGTAGGGAAGGTACCTTGGCAAGTCGTCCGACGTCTTCGACAAATCTGTTTGGCAAAACGTCGAAAAAATTCAAAAACACTCGGGAGCGAGACAGCAGTGCGACTGTGTCGAACCAAACTTCTTCTTCCAAAAAAGAAGAAGTTTATACTTTAAAAGAAGAATTATACTTCTCGAGCTGGGTGCATGATTGACCATATTTCTGCGGCAAATAAAAGGAAATATTTCCCTATGGAACCAAGTTCTTCAAATGAATTATTTGAACTAATTACTTTGGGGTTCATTTTAACTATGCCAATAGTATCTCGTGGCTGCGAATGTCATGTCCACTCAGAATATATTCTGAGAATGACATCTACTTTGAGAAATGCGTTACAAATATTTGCAATGAAATGCGTGAAATATATTTTGCTTTCATGCAAGCAAAGGCGTTTTTGTTAGGCGAGTAAGTAGGACAAATCTGCAGTCTTTTGCACGTTTGGGAACCTTTATTTCAAAAGTGGTGCGAGTTTCGAAATGCGTTTCAAGTGGTTGCGCCTTGAGAAACGACTGGCGTCGGTTCGCGTAATACAATACTTGCGCTAAAGCAATCAGTAGAAAAGGCGATTAGTCAAAATGTTGCGCAATTTGTCAACACACATGCAAACACACACACATAAACACACACTCAAACACACACAAAAAACACTCAGAAAGCTTAGCACGCATTTTGGGTTTTACTTGCAACCCATGCTGTAGGATTAACGCGCGGGTCAAATGAAGTGCAAATACCTTTAGCTTTTCGTCGAGAGCACACCAAGGCAGGCACCAAAAGTAGGCGCGTTTGGCTTTAGTGTCTTAATTAGGCAAACGCAGAACCGCCCTGAAACCCCGAGTTATCCACGCGTGGGATCATCCGGATGATCGGATTATGGGCCAAACACAGCACACGGTTACCGCCACAATCCGCGCGCCAAATGCTCTCGGGTATTTGCGTCTACGCACCGGCACACTCCTTTCCTGACGGAAACTGTTCACACGAAGGTGACAGGACTGCTTAGCCTGAATGAATGTCCACTGTGCAGCAGCAAACCGCGGCCCGACTTCACGAAACGTTCTTACGCTGGAAGCGGTCGCGCCAGCCAATAGTGAGGTCGGACATATTATTAGCGAGGGCGATGAGCCAATGAAAAACAGCATTTACGAACGAAAATCTTTGTGAATGCGGCCCCGCGTCGCCATGCGTCTCCGAGAATCAGTTAGATAACTTGTCTAGATGTTTGACCTGACAGTGTTAGGAAAGGCACTGATAAATGCATTTATTTTATATTTCGCTGTTACCTTTTACGAAAGGAATATGCGTAATGTACTAAAGGAAAGCGTCGTTAAATCGAAAAATACGGCTTGATATCGGAAAGGCAAATTTGCAAGTCACGCTTGTGAAGATGTGCAGCAAAATTATGTCACTCAGTAATGTACATACCTGCGTCAAAAAAATTTTTCTCATGAGAATATCCGCCACCACACAAAGACCTCTCAAAGGAGGAAGCGACCAGCTGGCGCAGACTACAGACAAACTCCTTCCCCAACTTACACGTGCTTAATAAGATGTTTCCGACGCAATACAGGGCCACCTGCCCTTGGTGCGGTGCCAAACCTACACATTACCACATCACCTGGGAGTGCGAACGCAACAAAGCATTCCACAAACACGAACACCCGAGTGCGGAGCAATGGGAGAGTCGGCTCACCAGCAGCGAGCTCACGGCCCAAAGGGCCCTAGTGCAGCACGCGAGCGATGCAGCGCGACTCAGTGGAGCCCTGGAATAGGGGCCCACCCTTGCTGAAGAGAAGTCTCCAGTCGCCAGCGCCAAGAAGATGAAGACGACGGAGACCTCATAACCGCGAAACTCTCGAAAGACTCAAAAGTTTTCCCTCCCTCCCTCCCTCATGAGAAGCTTATTGGAACCAACAAATCCTGAACTGGAATTGTTTCGAAGTTAACAGGAATCATTCTAGGGTGCTTTTGGGACTGACTTCACAAACCTCTTTGTCATAGTTATCCCTGTTTGCAATTTACCGGCCACCTTTCCTATTGGTGCATCCAGCATCACGATTGGCTTGCGACTCCTAAGGACTTCTTTTCTGCACGTGAGCACATAGACTTATTTCGAGGACATGTTTCAATTCTTGAGATATACGTTCCCTGGCAGACTTAATTTTGAGAGCAACTTTTCAGACGTGTAATGGTAATATATTATTTATAGATTTGCAAGCTACAGCTATCGCGTCTTCATAAATGTTTGATTTCTTGATAAATGAGCCGAACAAATTATTTCCAAAATATCAAACCAAAAAAAATCGATGAAGTAGAATTGATACAAGGAAGTACACTTTCTTTTGTAGCTGCGGGTCACCCATGCAGCGGCACATTATATCATTAAATATTTTCAGCCCACAAATCGCGAATATGGAAAAACTGAAGTTCCCGTGAGATCAAATGCATTGCGAGAAAGTATTTTTAATCATGCATTGCATACAGCCGAAGACAGTATTGATTATACTTCGATACCCTGATTTAAATAAAAAGAAACGCGCCGCTAAAAATATCGAACTCCAGCTCGGTATTTACTATGTTCCAAAACATCGTCATACAAAGGGTGGATGCTTAGATGCAGACCCGACCGCGACAAGAATCACCCATGCTACAGACGGTTTGTGATGACCTCTTGTATGTAGCAGCTTGATTAGAACAATTACGCGAACACGAGTTTGCTCGTTTGGTACTTTCTAGGAGTTGATGCCAGCTATAGAAAATTTCGCCTTCTAGGAAATCCCTGATTCTATATTCGTCCCTATAGGAGCACGCCCAACGTGTACAAAGTGCCAAATATACATATTATAACTAAATGCCAAAGCGCAGTGCTGATTGCGGCCACAATGATCACGACGCACGTCTATAGTAAAGAACAAAAGGATGTTATTCTTAAATGATGAGACCATCTAAAACATCAGAAATACGACCAATATGACCTTGTTATGTGCGGCAAGCCAAGTCCCAGTGTTAGTCAAGAGTTGTTGCCTGCCCAGTATTCTACTGACAGACAAATAAAAAAACACAGAATATGAACCTGACGTCTTCACGTCATTCAGATTCCCTGTGTCCCGAGCGTACTATTATAAATTGCGACGCCAAACATCGACAGCATACTCCAGAGTGCTGCATCTTTTAGCTAATTTCTGCATGAATAAAGGTTAACGCACATTCTCTACGAAACCCGAATCGATTGACTCAACCTCATCGTAGCTATCCAGCTTGGCCCTATTACCAAAAATTCTTCTCCTTCAATCCAAATACCATCGGCTATTTATACATTCAGTTAGGAGCACTGAATGGTCTCTATCTCAGACTTTGAGTACAAGCCGTAAAATGAAGTGGTGTGTGGGCCGCCTATTGTTTTCGGTGGCTCGACCATAGCAGCATTTGTTCGCACTGGAAAGACATTTCATCACGTTATGAACACTGACTGTCACATACGGTATACAAACAGTAAAGATACGAGTTCAAAAAATCAGTTCCGCAGAAATTGGCAACACGGCAATCTGGTCCGTCAACAGAAGGATAGCTGGGGAGAGGGGTGGAATATCTGGTGGAAAGGTCCACACTCAGCTAATAGGCCTCACATAGGCCTATTAGCCTAAATAGGCCTCACATCTTTCGAGACACAAGTTTGTGCAACCAGCCTTAATATATTGGAAGGAAACAGATATTCGACAAATTCGAATACTGCATTCTGAAATGGAATAGCACTCACTAATTGATTCGTGTAAAGAAGGTTCAGCATTCCCACGTCCTTAGTCATCGAAAACTGCTCCAATACTCAGTTCGGTCAATATTCGATGAAACCACTCTATATCGGTTGTTTATGTTGCAACGGTGCGTTGTACAAGAGACTGCATGAACGCCATCGGTGCGGCTTTGTTACTGAACACAGAATAGCGGGAACGGCCACCTATTCGCGACCACCACTGCTTAAAACGTTTAGAGCTTTAAAGGTGCAGGTTTGTTTCTTGGCTAACACACTTGACGTCAAGGCTATAAGAAAATTTCTTTTATACAAGTACGAGCTCAAAGTACACCTGCGGTGACAGAATCTGTAGCAGAAAACTATTTAATAACTCTGACCCCTTGGGGCTCACCAAAGTATCTGCCGCGGATGTTTGAGTGTGATTGCTAATAAAGTTCATTTATTGAAGTTTTCCTGTCGCCTCTGCTGCAGCCCTCATCGTGTTTACTTGCCACAAAAAATCGCCACAAAAAGAAGACGGGATCTATGCCTATCAACAATTTACATCTACCCTTTCAGGGGATGCTTCAGCGTGTTAGCGATGGGGAGACAGACAGAAGGCTTATTAAATAATATCAGAGGGCTATAGGTCGGCCTATGGTTGACTTTTTTGGCGCTAAAACTGGTACAGCGCAACATAGAAAGGAAGGAACAAGCCAAGCCAGCCAGGTCGATGTGACGCTTTGTGAAGTATTGCGACGACAAGTCCGGATGCTGTCTTGTAGCTATGCATTTCGTGCAACTTGCCAACAAACCAGTTGGAAGTCAGAGCTCTGTTCCTTTATCTGACCGGCTCGGCTTGTTCCTTCCTTTCTATGTTGCGCTGTAGCAGTTTTAGAATGCAATACCAACTCGCCCAATCCTCAACCCTAGTGAACTTCTCTAGCGCATTGTTTCGGAGACGATGTGGACAGAAAGGTGGGAATTGCTTGTCAAATGGACTTTAACGTCCTCTAGTAAAGCCTCGTGCTGTGCAGTACTGCAATGATTGAAACGATTGTTCCGCAACTGAATTTGTGGACTGGTCAATATCCCTGTAGTAGCTGTTCTGCAGTAGCGATTTTTTTTTATTCAGCAAGCCAATTTTAGATAAAGAACGATCCGACATCAAGTGTTCACGCGCGTATTGGGGGCATACAGCAAAGACGCGATGCACTGCTTAGGGCTGGGGTAGTTGGCACATTGAAGCGAATGAATTTAATGTTTGCAAATGCCACACGTAATCGTATACAGCCCATGAGCACTGTGCGCCCGACATCGCTGGATGCTATGTGCCACTTGAAAAGGCCTAGTAGGTGCAGGCCTGTGAAGCTGGCTATGGCGATTAGCCCACTGCGATCCAATCTTTCTTTCTTTTTTCGCAGTTTCAATAGTCTCAGTGACAAGAGCTGGCATCGGACTAGCACAATGGTACGATAACAAGTGTACCATCGTTTCGGCTGTCTCTCGCAACAATAGGGCAAACTAGTACCCGAGAGGGGACAAAAATTTGCGCCTCTGTAACTCACCTGCTCGCACCCTCACGGCGCGGCTGGCCATCTTTCCGAGCGCGTTGCTGAGGACGCAGCGGTACGACGTGGAGTGGACGTGGGCGCGGTACTCGGAGGCCCCGAACGCCGGGAAGAGGAGCGTCGATCCGTCGGCGCTCGTGTGGCGCAGGCCGGGCACTTCGGACAACGCGGCGGGAGTGGACAGCATGACGCCGACGCTGCCCGTCCACGACGACGAGGATAACGAGCCGTTCAGGTCGTCCCCGTGGATCCACCAGAGCGAGGGCGAGGGTGAGCCGTGACCCCGGCAGCGCAAGGATCCGCCCAGGGTGTTGAGAAAGTGGTACCGCTCGGGGGGTTCCTCCTCGAAGCCCAGAGACGGGGAAAGTAATCCTGTGGGAAAAAAATAAACAGCAAATAAGTCAGCAAATGTAGGAATGGTATAGAAGCCCGAAGCATTTTAAGTTGGCTTGCGAACAAACAGTGCACTTAGTATCTTGCATTCAGATAGATGGTCACACTTGGCCACACTTGACAGCGGGAAGAGTAAAGTTACCACTCACAGAATGTTTCCGTGTATTTACTAGTTCTCTGTATTCTAGCGCAAACAAATGTTTTCTGCACAATTCCTGCTAAAATAATTTCTGGTGTTTTACATGGCGAAACAACGATCTCATCATGAGGCACGCCATTGTGGGGGCCTCCGGAAAAATTTAAACCACCTGGAGTCTATAACGAGCACCTAAATATAAGTACAATAGTGTTGGCGCCTACGGCCCCCATCGGAATGCGGCCACCGCAGAAGGATTTGAACCCGCTACCCTGTGCTTAGCTGCGTCATAGCCGCTAAGCCAACGTACACGGCAGGTGACGCAATACCTGTGCTCTGTGGGATCTGTACGAGACAATGTGAACACCTACACGCCCCCAGCATTCTTGGTGTATTTTTTTTAGCAGTATCGAGACAGCAAATGCAAACAGTTCGACTTTCCCGGGCATACGTCAATGATTTCTTAAATTCAGTGAATAATATTCATTAATGTACACTAAATCGTGGTGTAACTTTATAAATCATCGGTACGCACAAAGAAACACGTGAGCAGTAGTAACATTGACCGCTTGTGCGTCCTGTGGTTCGTCAGCAGCACGCTCTCAAGAAGCTTTAACTCTCAGGACTCCTGGAGCTTAAGTCACGGAGGCTGCGACAATTCGTTGCAAAGCAGTTAAAACGCCAAGCGATACTAAAATAAAGTGAGGAGCGCTACCTCAACAGAAAAGAAAGGCTGTCATTCGACGCGTAGTGGATTGACAGTGTCTGTGTGTGTAACGGTGTGTGCTGCTTACGACATCACTGTGTATCATATCATAATTATCACACAGCACCGGGAGCACGATGTCAGGTGATCAGCCAGATTAACATCGTGAGCGTATGATTAAAGCTTGCATCGTCAACTCTTTATGAATGGATAATTCATCATATTAGGACACCACTTCGAGGAAAGCTAAGGAGGATCGTTGTTTTATCTAGTGTTGCATGTGTATTTATGCTAAGAAAAGACATGAAT
Organism: Dermacentor albipictus; assembly: GCF_038994185.2. Classification (NCBI taxonomy): domain Eukaryota; kingdom Metazoa; phylum Arthropoda; class Arachnida; order Ixodida; family Ixodidae; genus Dermacentor; species Dermacentor albipictus. Next base: position 93,156,669 of record NC_091823.1, read on the forward strand.
ATTATATTGTAGCGCTTCGGTCATGGCCGAAGACCTGCTCCTGCACTTGTGAGCCTTGATGTCAAGTACATAGTCAGAAAGGCGGTACAGGTTAGCCCGCACACTACATAACGCAGAAAAGCGAGACAAGGAGAAAAAAAAAATGAAGCAGATCACAAGCGATTCGGGAATCGATGTTATGCGAAGCACTGTGCTGGTGGCTGGCTACCTGCAGCGTTCTTTGGGATTACGCAAAATGTTACCAGGTGAACCAACGTGTTTGTGTAAGACGACTAGCCATGCGTCTGAGGCGGGCATCCGGCAGAAGACCATACCGGCCACCGAACCGGCAATGGCTTGATAGACCACAATAAAAGAAAAGCTTGCCTGTTTGCACAGAGAGAAGCGGACTGCGATTTATGTGTTTCGTAGAAGGGTTCTTTCGAACCCTCTCATCCCGAACCCGTATCCCGAGAACCTATGCGCCTCTTTCCCGTCACTGACGGCGGCAGCGGAGCGGTTGCTGCAGGCCAATCAGACAAGATCCGAGAGGGTGGGGAGAGATAGGTGTACCGCGCGCGTCCGAAACCCCCCAGGCGAGCGACCGCTACATGCACTCTTGGGTGCTGGAGCTGTGAGGGTAACACGCCGAGTCAATACGCCCCGGGCAATCGGCGAACCTCGACGACCGACAGGAGTAGCGGTGGCTTGCGCACGGTCTGCAAGCGCCACGTGGTCCTCAGTCACCGTCGGGGGCTTGGTTGCGTCGAGTGTCGTCATTTTGTGGGTTTTCTTCCGTAGGGAAAGCGAGGGCTGTCTACACGACTCTGCTTTGCTCTGCAACGGGCTTCTTCGCAAGTGATGCGCATCAAGATAGAAACATTTGCAGGATTATGATCAAAATAAACGGCGAACTCGTCTAAGGTTGAAAGAATCACTTAAAAATGAGCATTTTACGGTCTTTACGAGTCCCTTAATGGTCCCTTAACGTAGCAGCGCGAGAGGGTTCGATTACCCCTCATTGCAAACAGGGCACCCGTAGCGGCCCCGGATCGGTAATTCTGTCTTTCAAAATTACGCCAATGCTCGTTTTATTTTGAATGTGCACCATGCTCGCCTGACTAGGTCTTTGTCGAACATTGAATTATGCGGCTGTAGGATTCAGTGGTCGTTGGGGTAGAAATCAATTTAAACTATTCTTTCATTAGAATAAAACGCGCTTTGTGAAACTCGCAAGTACTCCGTCCTAAAGTTGCCTCATGGCACCAGATGTCAGCGCGTTGCTCTCGTGGCTTGGCAGTAAACTACCCGTAGGATACGGTTTAGATAAATTAATAGTTAGGTTCTGTTTGTTTTTGTTTTTCGCTCACAAAATAGCATGCATGCGATAGATAAAATGATCAATATATATGCCCCACAGTCATAATGATATTCACGCGCGCGCCCCTTTAAATAACTCTGTACGAATACAGAGAATCATTAGATCTTGTTCAAAATGTACCACGATTGGACAAACTCGCATGCCTGCTTGTTTATTTTTGTTTCTGTACTTGTGTTCTAAAACATGCTTAGTGCGTCTGGATGAATACTGCAGCCGATCATTAAAGCTTAGTGCAGCAAAGAGACTGAATTATGCCATGCAGGAAAGAGGGATGAAAGATAATTGAACGCTTAATCATTACAGTGCAATACAAGCAAGGCATAAGTAAGAAAGGCAACTTCAGGCACTGAAATGACAAGCAACAGAAACGGTGCTGCCAACGCAAAAAGACGGCTCTACGCGCGACCTGTCACGTGTGCAGGAAGTGCTCCTCATGCTTGGAAAGTGGTTTAATCCTGATTCAGACAAAAACAACTAAACACTGGATCTGCCACAGCCAACAGAACGAGCCCTGAACGCTGCCCTAAAATTTAGTTGAGATGCCACTGGCCACACACTTCGCTCTATATATAGGAAAGAAAGCTGGCCACTAGTGTGTGGCCAGATACAAAAGAACTGTCTATTCAAAAAAAAAAGGAAACTGCCCTTGAGATTGCAGTAGCTGATTATTTTAAAGTCAGTTGTACGTGTCATGAAGCCTCGTGTCTCGTCATAGAATTTAGAAGTGGAATATGCAGAAAAATATGGTGTCATTCACCCCGAGTGTTTCACTACTGCATTTTGACTTTCAATGCTATCGATATACATTCATTTATTAGTTCGGCATCTATGGAGTCGCCTATGTTTCCTACTGTCTATATGTATATTTGCTAACGTAGCCGTTTCTGCTGCATTCGTTCAGTACGCAATGAAGCATGCTCAGCTTGACGGCCTTGCTTTTAGAGAATGAACGTCCGCTTGTCAATGTGGTCATGACCGCATAGAGGACGCTGTGCCTTTTGTTTACGCAACAACAACTTGACAATCTCTTACACAAGAAATAAGGGCTGACTGAGTAGTTACTTAGCGAAATGTTCTTCCATTGTTGTAGAACACAGTGTATGATTTCGGGACGCGTTTTTTGAACGTCGCCTAATTACGTGCATCCACACATGTACACGTGGATTGTTTCTACGTGTTCGTGTGAAGACATAAATAGAAATTGTGTGAATGGCTGGAGGAAGTAGTGTATAGGATTTCTATACCATTTTATTGACGAGCGCTGCCTACAGGCAACACACCAAAAAAAAAAATGATTTTTTTCTTGCTCACTTTCGCTATTGACGGCAAGTTTCTCACTAAATGTTTCCAGCCAACACTGAATGACAAGCAGCAAGCGTCGATTGCTCGTTTAAAGCAGGAGCGCTATAACGTAAAGCTATTCCAAAGTTTTCTATTCCAATTCTGCACTCAGCCCTCTGCGATCGGTCAAAATATTTTTTGCCCCACCTGAACTTCGCCTGTCTGTCATGCGACATCACGAAAACCGCGGTAGCGCCCAATCTGACATATCGTGTACAGACTGATTATGCATGATTGGACCCAACAAACGAAAAAATAATTATTTCTTATCCGAAGCGTTTTCGCCATTAGCCCTTTGCTATTGGTCAAAAGGTCTCAGGCTACATCCACTTCACCTGTCTGTCACGCGACGTCGCGAAACCGCGAAAACTCATTGCGTAAAAGTGACATGTATACGTTAAAGATGTATTAATATGCCGAACAAAACTGGATCTTTTTTTCTGAATAGCCGGAGATTTCCCCGCTCCGGAAGGAAAAGAAGATGGCGGCCCGCCGATCGCTCAGGCACCGGATACTCGCACTTGCCGGAGACTATGGGTTTATTTCCGCACAACAAAACTTTTTGCGTGGCCGTATAACGTTACCGAATCCTTTCGGCACGTATATGACATCACTCTGCCAACTCTTCTTTTCTGAAGATACTTTTTAGCGGCATTCTTAACCTTCCGTTACACGCTGGCATGATTTAAGACAAACCACCACAAGCTAAGTAAGGGAAGCGGACTAATCGCACACGCCGGCACCTTGCTCTTCATCCAGTTACCTATTTTCCATGGCTGGCTCGGCTCCATCGAAACCCTCTCCAATTCAGCGTGTTTCTCGCTTCTTGTCAGCCAATTAGATGAGGAAAACTGCTCAATGTAGGCAATGCTATTCGATTTCAAAGCAAACAAAACTGTCCTCCTATAAACGAGTGGAGCGTTTCATTGGTCACCTGCGGGTCACCGCCCGATGCTTGCGTCGGCGTTTACGTAAATCTGACATCAGGAGATTCGAATAAAAACATAATGGAATAGTTTTACGTTGTAGGGCCCCAGGAATACCAGAAAAGGAAGGAGTTTGGCGTGCGGCTGATTTTCTTTCTAAAACACGGTCACAGGACACAGACTGATGCAAGATCTCCGGTTGCACTGGTGTCTGACACATCATGTAATGTAAACTAAATGTACACCGATCATTCAGATAAGACGAGCGCTGTCTGTAAAAATTTCAAAGAAAGGCATAAGGGGTTTGGGAGTGAAGACTTTGATCGCATTACCGTCGACAGTCATCGGGACACGAGCTCTGCCGTAATATTTCTGCATGGTGTTTCTCGCTATTGGCGAAGAGGTTTTCGCAAAATATTTATTTATTTTCCCTGGTTATCCTTATTCTTAAGGTGATCCGCACATTTAGATAGAAAATATTTTTGTTGGTGAAGGGGTTTTATATGTGGAGTAAATAAAAGGATAGCGAGTATTACAGCGCATTACTATAATCAGCAATAGTGCGTGAGATTAGCTTTTCGTTGTCAGAGTGCTCTCCTACATGGAATCAGGGACAGATGAAGCGTACAGCACTCGGAAATTCTTGAACTATAAGCGGGATTTGAGTGAGTCATGAAATAAAGGAAGGCAAGCAGAGAAGCTTGCATGCAATCACTGGATCGCACTGAATAAGCTTGGTGCAACTGCGAGGCGAAATCTGAGAGTGTATTGCTTTGCAATAAATCATAGTGGTTTGCTACGGATATGCAAGGTAATCGATAAGCTTTGCGCTTCCAAGCGTTATTAAAATGTGATATAGATATGCAAAATTTAATGATCATCTAATGCTGCTAGGATGGCTCATCGCCTGGCTTGCTACTTTAGGTGCTGGGTGATAACTATAGTATACAGAGCGAGCACTTAAACGCAAAAGCCTTACATACAGACACGCACATACGCATTAAAGCTACTAACAAAAGTTCCTTTTTAGAAGCCTATGGGCTTCTGAACCGCCCACTTAAAATAAAACACTCAATAGACGTAGGTGCACCATTTGCCTCGAAGCAATAAATGCGCTCGCTAATCTATTTCTTTCTGCTTTTAAGCATACTACGACCACACACACAAAAAAAAAAATTGGGCTAAAGAACGATGCTTTGATGTCCCATTCATCATATCGTTTCGTGCGCGCCTTGGGACAGCGATTAAAAGCACGTCGCCGCAGCTCTAACAAAAGTTCACTCACGCACCATCGCTGCTCGATCATTTGCCGGTACGTCCCGCAGGGAACTCCTTTATTACTTGATGAGCTCCAGCTTTACCCTCGTCTCACTAAAACCGTGCAGGCTTGTCGTATACCTCGAGCGAACGGCTTTGAATGTTGTAGCATGCAGCATCGCGTTATTGTGTGAATTTTTCTCAAATTCTTTTTTTCTTTCTTCTTTTACTCGCTTTACCTCCTTTCTCCAGCACAAGGTAACCAGCCGGTACTTACACGGGCTTACCCCCTTGTTTTTCCTCGTCTTTAGACTCTCTCGTACTGGCATAAGCGATTGACGGATTATATCGACAAATATCTTATAACACCAGAAGAACTTCGTGAATAATGGTCCGACTTGTCCGTTGGTAAGTCGCCTAGTCACCAACTTCTCGGACCTTCCAATGTGCTTTCGCATTCGTTCTTTGACATCCTGAAGCCACCTATCGCGTTCTCAACAGTGTGCTATTAGAGACAGGCTATAGTAGTTTATTTTTATGTTATCGTTTTGTTCCATAACTTTCCAGCTTTAATCAGTACAATGATCAAACTATATAGCCTGCCTCGCGATCTGTTTTTCAGGTAGGCTCCTGTTCTTCCTATAGTTAATAAGGGGACATCGAAGTCATAGCGTATCTACTGTTCAATCTATGAAACAATTGCCATAACAACTTCTGGACGGCCTGGACCGCGCACGTGATGCGCATTATACTGGCGCACCGCGGATCAATACCCGCGGCTGCGCCTGCCTACGCCCTGGCGGATCGGGCAAGTAAGATAAGAAGCCCCTGTAAACTAGAACAAAGCGATGCCTTCTCGGCTTGTCAAAGTCCAAGTTTTTAAAGCTTCTGAGTATGGTTTAGCCGACCTGACTTTTCGAGCAGTTTTTCCCGGCTGTGTAGTGATTACTGTTGTATTTATAAGCTATAGACAGTTCACGAACAAGCAATATGAAGAATAACACTAGTTCTACCACATATGTTCTAGCATCACTGCGCACGACGTAAGCTACATGTAGTGGAATGTTTGATGGCGCACACTGTGATTTACATAGTCCTCGGAAAAAAATAAATTAAATTGTGTAGTTTACGGTCGCGTAAGCTCGCAGTGAGGGACGCTCTAGTAGAGGGCTCCGGATTCATTTTGCCCACCTGACGCTCTATAAGGTGCACGTAAACCAACGTACTCGAGCGAAGACTTTTTTTGTTACACGTTGCCCACACCGAGTTGTGGCTGCCGACACAGCGGAATCGCACGAGTGACTTCGGGCTCAAGAACAGTATGTCATGATCAGTGAATCACGGCGGCGTATCACAGTGTCCTTGTAGTTTCGTTAACTTCTTCTTACGTTTCACTTATCGCAGTGTTGTGTTGAATGCAAATCTCTACAACAAAAAAATTTTGTACTTCACAGCTGCCGGTTATTTCAATTCTTATAATCGCTACAATGAAATAGAATTGAGAGAGATTAGGAACAAAAAATAGATAAGTAACACTCCGTGGATTTATCGCAGCAGGCGTGTTGGCATGCGCTGCCGCTCACGCCATGGGCTATTCTTTTGTGCGTGCGTGCGTGCGTGCGTGCGTGCGTGTGCGCGTGTGTGTGTGTGTGTGTGTGTGTGTGTGTGTGTGTGTGTGTGTGTGTGTGTGTGTGTGTGTGTGTGTGTGTGTGTGTGTGTGTGTGTGTGTGTGTGTGTATGTATGTGTACGTGTGTCTGCTTCTGCACTAGCCGGCATAGCCCTGTGGGAAAGAGAACCATGTTTCTCGAGTGTCGTCTGTAATGGCCTCTATGGTAAAGCATAAACGGAAACAGCGTTGCGAAACATCGAGTGCGCTTACATTGGAACGGCAGCCGCGTAATGCAATATAGCGCATGGTGGATCCCGTATCCATGGTGCAGTGCAAATGCCAGATCCCTGTTATGCCCAAGGCATAACTCGAGAAACAACACCATCAACAACAATAACGAAGCGCTATATATAGCGAATGGTAGCAAAGTTAACCTGACTGTTGTCGCTCTACTTAGCAACTGTTGGCAAGAAGAAAAAAATATGGAAGTTGTACTCACTACAAACAGTACATTATACGAAATTTTAGTTTTCTGGGGAATGCTTAAGCGCCAGGTGCACGGCATAATTACTGCATGAAGTTAATTTAAATAACCTAGAACGACGCTTCAGACCTCACATCATGTTAAAAATGCAGCTCATAAGAACGTTAGACGATGCAGCGATAATACCCAGTGCCCCTTTGTTTCTGTCGCCCAATTCCTACGAGAACACGGTGCCCCGATCTCAGTCGAGTCAGTTTTCCACCGTATCGGCCCATTTGAAATAAAAGCACAAGTAAGTGCTCCTCGAAATTCGGAACTCAGAGAGGGCGCCTTTCGACTGCCGTCTCGGCTCGGAGGGGGGGAAACGGTGAGCGAGAGTTTTCAAAGAGCGCAGTTTCCCCGACGGCAGCATACTGGGACGGTCGCTGCACGAGCTTCCAATACCGGGCGAAGAAAACTGCGCTTCGGCCTTATATATACCACTTACTCATGCGGGGCTCGCGTATGCTGCACTCACGAACCCAACTCCCCCCGGCGGGTACGCGTCGAGCCGCGGCGGCACTGCTACGTGACTTAACCTCGTTAGCGGCACCGCCATTTGCCGGCCGAATCAGACAGCGCGCCACGAAGCCACGCTCTCGATGGTTCGCCAGCCGCCGTACACGTCGGAGCATGTCAGCGCTCGTGCCGAGGCGGGCGCCGAGTGCTTACACTGAGCGAGGGTGAGTGACACGCAGGAAAAACAAGGCGACGCGGTGGCACCGCATTTAAAGTGCTCACGTCATTTGCGGTTACCATGGTCTCCTTAGGCCGCCCACAGGGAAACGCTTCACTTCCTGTTCTTAACGAGAGCTAGAAACGAAGTGCGGTTGTTCCCTTAAAATTTGCCGACACGGTGGACTTTCTTTGTGGGCGTATACATAACAGTAGCTCGGACATAGCAGTTCAAACCCAAACTTAACGTCATAGAGTGAGGCAAGGAAATAAAAGTGATGATACACTTCCGGATGAAAAAAGTGTGAATTTTAGTGCACTGAGTGCTGTCTAAAAAAAGCAAAGTGTTCAAAGGTAAGCGTAAAGGTACATTTACTGCATTTTAAAATATTGCTTCATTCGAAACAGTTCCGCGAAAATTTTGGAAGTATTATAAATTATGAAAAACATCTACTTGGAAAGGCGTTGGCTTGGCGCCATTCTAACGCCCCTAACCTGAGGGCTTTCAATTTCTTTTGCGTTTATTTTATAGCGTATAGTCCTAACTAGGCATGTATTGAGAAGAAAAATGTGGTTTAAAACTGCGTAGTCATTCTGACAGGCTTGGGCACATAGAAATATTTCACAAGATAATTTGACAGTGATAGCTCTCGAAGTTTACTGAACGCACTTTTAGAGTCGTCTGTTGTAGCCACTATCATGCTTAGTTGCCAGAAAAAGTCGACAAAGAAGATAACCTTATTGGTCTGCACCAATGATATGATCTTATCTCTTATATAGACAGAACACAGCCAAACTACCTTTATACCCCTATAGATGTGGTGAATTGTTAAGTGCGTGTGTGTTTTAACACGATAGTAATATGAACGATCAAAACTGGGCCGTAGCCGTTCCAGCCGGGTTCGCAGCTCTCGAGCCAGCGTCGGAGTAAGCAAAGGCATGCCTGTGCTGATCGTGGCAATTCTCTGTCATATGCCTGCTCGACAGGGTTTTATTGCAAGACTATTACAAGGGCGCCGGATTTGTCTTCGGTGATGTATGCATTTATTTTGACGATGGAGCAAATGGTGGGGTGATAAAGAGCGAGCGAGGACGGGGGAGCTACGGTGTTGTGTGATGTAGCACCAGTTGGTGATAGGTGGAGTGGCAACGGCTGTGCGGGTGTCTGATAGGCACGCTGGATTAGGCTTTTATTGTTTTTATGATTAAGTCAAACCTGTCTATAACAAACAGGCTTATGCGCTAAAAATAGTTTGATATGAGAAGTAATTATAGACTCCCAAACCCGCCTATAGCGAACATAAACAAATTATTGTGATATGTTCTTTGTATACGACTGCTAGACTATCGTATAGAGTGGAAAAAAGGAGAAGGAAAGGAATCCATTTATTGCACAAAAAAAAAACTACGTCTAGTAGGCACCGATTCTTCCCCCAACTGTTTCTCAGCGCCAATAAAACGGGTGTTTAGACGCGATTAGTTATGTAGACCTAGACAAGTCGATTTGAGAAAGTATTTAATATGTAATAATAATCTCTCGTAATTAAAGCTGCGTTTATGGCGTGCAAGGAGATTTACAACGCTGGTAGCTGACGCGTCCAGTTTGGCATTTCCAGCCTTCACTTCGTTATGAATGAATGAATTTGACATTAGCATCAGTCAGTAACTTTCGCGTGTTCAAAATACAGGAGAATTTGCTTTATTCGGGTTCATTATATTCGAGTTTGGCTGTGCATGCAAGTGTGCTTCACTGTGTAGCAATCTGCATTTTGAGTGTGTAAGAAGTTCCATAGCGACCGTGATGATGGCATTCCAGCAAGCTCGGGTAGATTGCCATTCGTAGTAGCTGCATTGTACATTGTAGTATCGATCGTTAAATCAAAAGTGCCGCGATTTCGCTATCACAGCGCCGTCTATTGTCCGCCGCCCTGCTGCGTATGTGAAATGGCGTTGGAAGGTACACAGCAAACGTGCTGTTCACAACCAGTGGCAAGGTCTTGCGTCTTCCTGAGTAGTCTCAACAAGTTTCTGGGATTGGGAAGCGTCCCAGCCAGTCGTTACTATACGCTCTAGACTTTGATATGCAGCAGCGGTAATATCGAAAGGCATTTGCCAAGCTCTGCCCCCAATCGAAATAGGCGGCGAGTCAAGTCTGAATACTATCGATATGTAAGATACCCGCCACGTGTTGGTATTTTGTTATGTTAACGAACTCTGTTATGTATCGCTCAGGAGACAACAATCAGAGATGTCTCCGTGTGGCATGCGGTGAGCCGCACCAGCGTACACTCCACTTCAGGCGTAGCTAGCGAATATCCCTGGAAACACGTTTTGCTCGCTTCCGTGCTCCAAAAAGTTTCGCGGTACGATTTCCTGTATATTGTGTATACTTGACGTCCGGGCATCTAGTTTTACAAAATAAACGGCTGTAAACTAATTTGGCCGGAAGGGCCGTCGACATACAGTACTCGATAAAACGACCTTGTCACACCGGTTGCCAATAGGCACCAATCGACTCGGTGCACGCGATGCATTGAAAAAATGTACGCACTCTTAGGTCTCGAGTGGTGCCTTTGAAAGGGCACCACCGTGACTCGAGAGAGCTGAAAAACGAACAACTGCTTTAAGCATCAACAACCTTATTTAATGCAGTGCGTAATGCCGGCCTAGTTTCGACAGCTTGCTGGTGATATTTGAAAGCACTAGAGAGCCTATCGCATCTAGCGGCGGCCGGCACTCAGTAATCATGGCTTTATTTGCAGAACAAAAAAGAACACACCTTCATTTCATTCATCGGCACGTACTGTTTTCATTATATGTCCTCCCTCAACTTCCCCGAACTTGCACAAAGAAACATTTGTCTTCGTCCACTGGCACTAGTCGACCGACATGAGTGCCCACCTCTGGTTCATATCCACGTTTGATCATGGGTGCAGAGTTCGTCACCGTACGCTCACTGGAAAGAAAGTCTTCTGAACGCACACGCGACGAACTGATGGCGTCATGCGCTTTCTGTTTATGCTGGCAATCCAAAGCCGACCTTTGTCAGCAACCGCAGTGATGGAGTCTATGGAGTTTCCACAACTAAAAATGCACTTCTTATTCGCTTCCAAACGTTATTTTTTGCAGCCTAATACGGCACAGTGGTATCCACTTGACCTTGAATTATCTGACATGGCCGCAATCACAGACGCATCATGTTATAAGAGTGAATATTGTTAAAGGCCCACAGTAAAAAAGCTGAAGAGCAACAGTAAAAAAGCACTTGTACTCTTCTGCTTCGTTTGACTGTAGGTGACATTCTAAACGCGTAGATTGAACCGTGAAAACAGCAGCATGCTGAGATAATTGTCATACCTCATAGATGATGACCGCGCAAAAGCCATGCAAATGCCTATATAGTATTTTTAGTGTTAGTAGTAGCAAAATAAATTTGATTTATTGCATTAACTTCTGAATTTGATTACTTGAGAAGTGCTTTCGTAGGTGGAGTCCCCCTCATTTGAATTGACGTGACATGCGAGCAGGGGTGTTGAATATGCAAATATAATCATAGTTGTAGTATAGGACAACTATGTTAGCTTCAACGTCACCATGCTAATACGGATAATGTCCACTAAATTGCCATGAAGCAGCCACTATCGCTTGAAGGTTCATAGCGCGAAAAAAGAAACAATAATGATTGTCGTGATGCGATATGGGAGAACCCGCATGGCGTAAATATTTGCAGGTGAGTCTTCATGTTTGCCGTCAAGGCTCTCTGTGGTATCGCACTCAATTTTGCTTGTCATTATTAATGCACGTAGAGTCAGTCGCCAGCCGAAATTGTTAGCTATTCTTGACACACGACATATCAGCAAGGCTACAAACCAATTGCATATCGGCTAAAATGGCAAACAAAAACAGATCGTCTGGGATCAGATATTGTAATAATGTAGCAAGACTGTGGTTGCTAGAGTGTAACATGATATTTCGCTTTGCCTAATACAGCGATCAGGCATGAAATAGACGAAACTGACCACACGTAACACTAATGGATTCGCTGGTTGTCATTATGTTAACCTAACCAACTGGCCGTCATCACGGTCGGTGGATGACATTTATGCGGCGTATAACTTTGGGCAGATAAGGTTGCATATTGCGTCCATTACACCGAGAACATTAGGGTACCGCTCTTAATGTATCGAGAGTGTTATTTCTGATAACGTAATTTCTTTATCTGAGGGAGCTCCTGCTAATGATTTTTCTTCTGTAACATTCACGAGCAATAAATTTTTGATAGCGCTATAATGTAGTGGCACTATTCTGCTGCAATCTTGTTCATTGAGTTGCAGTGACTCACAAGTTGGTAATTGCATGAAAAATAAGCAATTTGTAAGTGGCTAAGTAATAGATATTTATTCAGAACATATTTATTCTGTCGTTTTAGCTACTTTTATGGGACTGAATAAAATACCTTTATAGACATTACGTCTCCGTAAGGCTACATTTGCGGTTCGTTTTGACCAAGAAAACCTAGTGTAATTATCCAATAAGATCACTCGCACTTATTGGAACGCATTTCTTCTGTTGCTTCGCCCCAATATTCAAGAGACGTACAGAGCCTGTTAATACGTAATTTACAGATTTCTTATAATTTCAAACAACATCTGTCACCCTTTTTATCTGGTTATTCAATCCTTCCTTTTTTGCATGCGGAACGAAGCAATATAGAGCAATACCATATTGAACCTGCTTCATACCAACGCTTCAACCCGTGCAAATTGTCAGGCAGTAGGCACAGTCTCTGTTCCAGAATAAGTGCCGCTTAAGAAGAACAATTAGCACCTCGAACCTAGGCTGCTTCACTCGGCTTTCTCTTTTAGCAAGCGAGCATGTTTAGGAGCTATTACAATGATGTGGTTCAATTTCGTTCTATGAACGAGCGCTAAAGTTAAGCAGAGAATTTCTGCAGCATGTTGCATTAGGTGTACTCCTTCGTTAGTACCTTCCTAATAAGAAACTCATCGCCATCTATCGGACCTCTATGAGGACGATAATCTGAGCAAGCAAATGTTACTTGTTATGTAGCGCTATAACCTAGAAACGCGGAGCGTGACACTAGACAGGACTCCTGCTTCTGTTCCCGAGTTTTGTTTACTGGTGCTACCACGCGAGGATGGCTCCATCGCAACGCTTTGTGTGAGAACAATGGGGTTGCAGCGGCCACCTGCGTGCTTTTCACGAATATATTAATATTGACATGCTTATCACGTGCGCTTTCGGTTTATCCGCACAAGATATCATCTAAAGAGTGCAAGGTTGAAGTCAGTGATGAATGTCAACATAAAATCATGAGCTATTCCACTCTGTGAAGGTGGATGATCAGCGAAGCTGTTTGGTACGCGACACAGAGGTTACATAGAATTTTGAACAAAGGTACGAACACATTTATTGTCCTGATCGGTGGTCATCGGGTCGATAGGTACGCACAGGCATTCTCGTATCACCTATGTTCTGAAGTGCATAAGAATTTCTGTGCATAATCAACGAGAGATTTGTCCGTCACGTAATACAGTGAATCTAAGCAAGCAAAAGAAAATCACCTACCTGAGAGTTTACTGATCTTGAAAATAGTGCCTACTTATTATACTGAAAATGCATATCCAAGTGATGGGACGTATGAGCTTTTACATATAATGATGCAATTTCGCATCAACTTCGGGAGCTAAGTTTTTCGCACACGCAGATTTGTGGACGGACACGAAAAGTACGCGGAACCCTAGCCTTCCGCAACTTCGCTATAAATTTGAATAGGCCTCGACGATTACAAGCCATGTTCATGTGATGGATTCATAAGGTCTACAGTTCTAAAGGAGCAGTCGGTGTCATTTTAATGGACACCGTAGTCGAGGGCTTCGCTTGGAGTTCTTCACCACGCACCGAAATTTAGGTACCAGGAGCGTTTTTGCATTTCTCCCCGATCGAAATGCGAACCCCCCTGTCAGGGATTGAACCGGCGGATGCTACACAAAAGAATGCCACAACCAAGGTGCCACCTTTGCGATGTTTGTGCGATCGGGGTGGATTTCTAGCGTTTCTCGGCCACCCGGCATCTTAACTAACATCCTTTGTGATGAGCTAGCCCAGTCAACCCTTAGCTTCTCATTAGCGCCAGATTATCTTTCACGTAGGGCTTATCGTTTCGTCATCAGCGCTCATATGTAATAATAAAAAGAACTCAATTAATATAAAGAACCATACAAAAAAAAAACACGATTGCTCAAGTAATACCACCCCGAAACAGTCCAATTTGCATAACAACTATACATGTAATGAATAACTAAAGGATATAAAGTAGAAAACAAACTGAGGAAAATGCGCTGTATGCGAAGTATGAATGCGAAATCTAAGTTAAGGATGTTATGATGAAAGTTTTATGCTCAACCCTTAGCGCGTCATTAACGTCAAGCTACCTTTCAGGTAAGGATTAATGTTTCATCATCAGCGGTCATATGTAATAATAAAAAGAACTCAATTGAGAAGAAAAGCCAAAAGAAATCAGGATTACTCAAGTTTTACTACACTGAAACAGTTTGACTTGCATAGCAAATATATTTTGAATAACAAAAGGCTACATAGGTAGGAAACACAACGAAGAAAATGCGCTATTTACGAAGATTCAATGCAAAATCTAAGTTAACGATGATGTGGGGAAAGTGTTATGTTCATCTCTCAGGCCCGTATAATGAACAAGTACTGAGGCATATGAAGCATATGAACAACTGCTAAAGTAGTTGTTCGTATTTAATCGTACTGATTTCGCATGACCATTCACTTTGTTAATATTATTATTGGAAATACAGGTATTATTAGTACTTTTGCAAAACATAGGAACACAGCCCCCAAGAGAAAGGAAAGCAAGTTAATAGTTTTCTCATAGCAGGGACACTACACTCACCTGCTTCCAGAGCTGGAAAATAGAAAAGAAACAGAAAAAAATTCATTACCCCGCGAGACACATTATAGAATATACCACATAGAAAGCTCTTTCTTTATTTGATGAAAATATAAAATGTATGTGAAACAGCTAATTTACATAGGAACGAAAAGTATGACATTTCTCTCGTGTAAGTTTAAACTGATATTAGCGATGAACGTTTAGCACCATGACGATTCCGCAATGGCGTTAACTTCTTGCATAAGAAGAATGCGCGGATTAAACGCTCTTTTGGTCTTAGCGCACACATTCAAATCGTTTTGCTAACAACTTGAGAAGTATAAAAATTATGTATTGACAATCCTTTTGGATGTGTCTTTCATGCTCTCGAAAACTACACACTAAGAAGTGTTGCGTCCTCAAGGACGTTTTGTCGTGTTTATAGCTCATTTTCTATACCCATAAATAAGGGTGTTTAGGCGAACTCATAAATTCATTTCAAAGGCTGCCTTTATTTAGTTGCACCCTTTCTCCCAATCTGTTTTGCCGAGATGCACAGGACACTTTATTTTTACAGCGATACCCTCTATTCTATCACTACGCTGGTCTTTCGGACGTCCGCTGAAGTAATACCAAAGTACTTTCCGAAACCTTTATAAAAAAAATGGCTGTGGCTTAGGTAAGGTTAAGCCCAGGATGCGAAGCATACTAGCCTTTATTTTAGTTGTTGAACCACTGTTTAGCCTGGTGAACTGCTGTTGCTTGGCTATATTTGGTTCGGCTAGACGAAGAAACAACTCATGCATTACTTCTTCGCCTTCAAGAGTGGAACGCGACAGCGTTCCCGTCGACCCGCCAAGGGGTGTAAGACAATGGGCTACAGGGCAGCGACTACGCGCCCCGCATTAGACGCGGTGAGCGTCGAGCAAAGCAGCGTTCGGCGCGGCAACGAAATGTGCGCCTGAGCAAGAGACGCACGCCTTAGAAACAGCGCGTTTCTAAGGCAACACCGCATTCACTAGAGGCGCTTTTGTACCGCTTTCAAGCGTTGTACTCGTGGCTCAGTGGTAGCGTCTCTGTCCCACACTCCGGAGACCCTGGTTCGATTCCCACCCAGCCCGTCTTGCAAGAGTTGAGCCAAAGCCACTTCTCCTCTGTCGTGACGTCACGGTGTCACGTGATTTCATGGTCACCGCCGCGCCTGAGGAGCTGGGTTGAGCCCTCGTAATATGCTTCGCATAAAAACGAAGGAAATAAAAAGACGAAAAAATCTATCTGCTGCCTCGATTTAAAAGACGGACTTATACAGGATGTTTCAGCGAAAACTTTCAAAAATCCTTAAAGGTTGCCTGTGGCATATATCACAATTCTAGTTCATGAGCTGGTCTACTCGAAGCAGCGGTCAATACCTGCGCAAGAAATTTAGATTCAAAATCCACAATTTATAAAAATTCCTTAGTTAGGTTTTTAACTAACTACATTAGAGCCCGTATTGCAAATTATAGATCCTAGCCGTGGAGTTCGCAAGGTGGATACACTCGGGACGAATTTTCAAGATGACACCAGTTTCGTTATATAAATTCCCGAAATTTGCGGAGAAATGCGTTGTCGTTACAGTTAATTTGTTAAGAAAACGTCGTTTCATGCACTGAAGCGCACAAGTAACTGGAACGCCAATGCATTTATTGGCAAAGTTCGCGAATTTATATCTCAAAATTCGTGTCGCCCTTGGAGTTCGTTCCAAGTGGATCCGCCCTGCGAACTTCACTGCTATAGTTTGTAAATTGCAGTACGGGTCATAAGATAATTAGCTAAAAATTCATTAGTGAATTCTTGTCAATCAGTCGATTTCGTATTGCAATTTTTTGTGCAAGTAGTGTCCGCCGCTTCATGTAGACTGGCTGATAAACTAGAATTGAGCTATCTGCCAAAGGTAACCTTTAAAAAAACTTTAAAAGTTTTCGCAGAAACGCCCTGTATATTGCCTGTCGGAAGGGTCACCTGGGCCGCTATTTTGTAGCGATGCCTTATGCCTTATTCTATGCTATTCTTATCATCCACCACACACGGCTGCCTGATCGCGTTGATAATGTGGGCAAGCCGTCGCTCTGACCAGTGGCCAAGCGCGAAAAGCATAGAATCGCATAAGGCATCGCTACAAAATACCGGCCCTGTTCACCACTCTGCCGACACAGCCACTATAAGCCTGCATCTTTAGAGGGCCGTATGGCTTGTAGCGTTTTTGATGGGCTGACGCCATGTTCTTCAGTGATTTAGTTTATCTATAAAACAACGCAGAGATTAAACAATTCGTACGAAGTCCGTGGTAAAAAGAAATGACCGGGAACGTGAGACCGATTTGCAAGTGCCCGCAAAATTAAGCGAGACCTCGAACGACGATGCTTAGTGAAAGAAGGCAAAATTTGCGATGGCTTAAGCTGTTTTATTCAATTTGCAACAACAAAACCGGAAATAATTCCTCCAAATTTCTCCCGCCTCCGCAGTACCGGCCTTCACATATGATCCACGACGTGGAGGTCCGGCATCACGCTTCCAGGACACATTTTTTAGGCACTAATTTTTTTTTTTCCGCGCGAGCCATAGACCAGTGGAATAACTTGACAGCAGATGTGGTTGGCCGCAATACTGTTGATTGGTTTTTTGATGCTTTATGCCGTGCGCAGTATTGTCAAGAATGGCACTGCGGGCAATAATAAATAAATAATAAAACTCGGCACAGCAAAAAGAAGAAAAAGAGCTACGTCTCTCTCTTCACCACCGGAAACGCCATGTAGATGAAGTAGCAGGTTGACAGCCATAGTCTACTGTGACCGTATGACGTGCTCCAACAATGACTTGGAGCGAACCGCTGGGGAATCGACCCATATGGCCTTTTTCTGGTTTAATATTGTTGAACTGCCCGAGCACGCTTAATCTTTGCAAGGTCTATGTTGCACAAAAAACACCCATTTAGCACCCTAAAATAATGATGGAGGGCATTGAGCTTAGGTGTTCTGTAAAAAATGCACCCACTTTCAAAATTTCCAGAGAATGTAAGCAAAAAAAGTATTAAGCAAAAGAGTATTAAGACATCCAATCTACCCACGATGGTATGGTTTTCCTTAGTTGGTAACTTGGCTCCACCAAAAGCCTGAAATGACATCCAAGGTATATCTAGTTTTTTCCCACATGGTTCTGACGACCGTGGTGGTGTTTTATTGTGCACTTCAAGTGCGAGTTTGAATCGAGAGTTCGCTTAACCAGTGCTGCAATCAAAGCCAGCGGCATTGTTATTTGCGCTCTGATGCTTATCTTTTGAGGCGGCGTAACTTGGCTGCCCCACTTTCTCTGAAAAAAGCAAGAATATTTTGTGCCTTCACAAATCAGATGTTAAAGAACCAGCAAAGCTTGCATTCAAAGCATTTCAATTGCGCTAAAGCCGCAGTTTACTTAAAGCCAAGGTAGCGCTCTTCAAGTATTTGCACTGATTAACCCCAGCACCCTACGAATGACATCAGCAGATTGAAAGCTACCGACCTTGAGTTGTTGGCCTAGGCGATTTCCTCAGGCCGTTGGCGCAACGCCTCACTATTGTCTGTATTGCGCAATAGGGGAAATGCAGCTAAATAGCAAAAATAGTAAAATATAGAGTGGCTATACAGACAAGTAGCCGTGCAGTGATGGCGATATGTGTCACGAAACACGACTTTGGATACTCGGATTGTGAAACTCCGATGCGTTTCGTCGTGTCTTTTACACTGTTGGGCAACCGTGCTACGAAAAGCGCTGTGGTTCTGGGAGGTCCCTGAAATTGCAGAAAGAAACCATATGTATTGCTTTAAAAAAACAAAAAAAACATGTGAATCACGTCATCTCGATCTTGAAGAACCTAAAGCATACAGTTCACTAAAGGATACGTCGCGCTTGCGTTATGCTAGACTTGGTGAGCTTTCGTTGCGCTTATCCGCCAGACAAAATTCATGACACGGAATCCAGACAGTATCCCAAGGAAAGTGGGTGCCAACATTTTGTGCGTAACGAAATAAATGTAGGTGGCTACTCCCCGCGATCACCCCACTGTGATCGAAAGATGTATGCCATGGTTCTAGGATAGCATGGAAATACTCATATTCTCTTGGTCGCTCCGTCCATCATTCGTGCGTTTCTTTTTTTCCGACATCAGCTAAGCTTTCACAGTAATGGAGATACGTAAAGTGGCGACTGACTTGGCTATAGAACAGGGGCGTGTCCAGCTGACTGATGAAAAATAAATAAACAAAAGCACTTAAAAAAAACGCCGACGCAAAAATTTTCTGCGTTAATGACTTTCATACGCGACTAAGTAAGCAGAGAACAAATGAGAGCAGCATTTCGGGCAAGTTGGTAATCCATTGCTTAAATGATATTGCGCGACATAAAAACGACACGGACGTTTTATTTTTTTTACTTTTTTATTTAGAACAATATAGCTTGATTTCATTCGGTTAAAATAAAACGACTTATGAATCTTACAAAAGTGTGGAGAGGAAGGAAAAGACCACCCTCTGTTACATCATAATTCACAATAAAAGCCTCTTTTTCAGAGCCCGATATAGAAGGGGGTGTTTACGCCGCTATCAATTGCGATACGCTGCCGCTGTTGATATGTCCAGAATGGCGCTTGCTTAAGGCTCACCTGGTCTAATACCGCCCCCGTCCCTCATTGTGTTGATTAGGCTGTCAACGTATGTTTGAATTTGGGTGATGCGATGCTCGCCAGTATGCGCTTCAGTGCTGTTGAAGCCGTTCAGTGAAAATCGGTTAGCTAAGACCACGAGGTAATTATTTACTTTAGCTGCCTTCTTGTGGCATCATTGGCCGGCGGGCTTGGCCTCCGATAATGCGACCAGTACTTAAATCCTAAAGCTTTTGTTCGCCCTCAAAATAAAAAAAATGCACGGGTGCCATTTGAACACCCAAACGGCCGACGTTGTGCTGAATGGCGTTCTGTGCTAAAATTTCGACATGCGCATCGACAGAAGTGGCGGCGCAATTGAAATTAGAGCTCTAATGTCAGGCCTCGAATACGAACTTCGCGCCTTTGAGAGCAAAAGTTACGTAGCTTCTGTTTTCAACAGATATGGCGTCACAATATATATATATATATATATATATATATATATATATATATATATATATATATATATATATATATATATATATATATATATATATATATATATATAGTAGAGTATTGGTTCTGCTAGAAGTGATTCCCCGAAATACTCAGATGAACTAAACCCCACGGACCGCCGATGAAGCGCCTTGTTTTGAACGTATGGGTGTCTACGAAAGCTTCACTATCAGGCATATTTACCATTCAAAGCACATACGACTTACGCATGATCCGGTATGGATCCAATTGTGGATCCAGTGCGCTCAAGGGTTGTGCGATCTGGGGTAGGCGAATTTTTGAAATTTGATTATAAAACACAAGTGAGCTAGAGCAGACATGAAGGCCACTAAAATTGGTAAAGAATAGTTTTCACCAATGAATTTTTTTTAAATTTCATGTTTGAATTCTTTCTGACGCCCAAGTACAAAGAAAGCTTTAAATGATTTGGAGGTGCATAAGAACTTATGCACAAATTGCTTTCTCGATGCGACACATTTACATGCGAGATTTGCAAGGATTAGTATAATGGCAGCCTCCTGATTCCATGTATTGACGAATTTATTCATTCAATTAGCTTTATTTTCTTTCTAATTAGTTCTTAGAATGAAGTCACCTCGTCAATAATTCTAATGTTAATGTGCGCTCTTCTCCGTGAATGGCGTTTGCGAACACCATCTTGTGCTGTTTTCTTGTTTCCTTCAAGTGAGTTGTTAAAAGATGTCGTGCGAAATTTTAAGGACAACGAAAGCACCAGACCTGAAACATTTCTCTCCACGCGCACCTTTGAATGCTTTATGACAGCGCATCGCTCAGGTGATGTGTGTTGTTCACTTCGTTATTTTTCAATCAATAATTTGCCGCCAAAGTTTTGTCTCAACGAGGAGTAATAAAAAAAGAAGCGCATTCTAGTAACCTGTAATAAGTGGCGTGCGTACGCCTCTTTCGTACCACGTGATTTCCTTGGCTGGTATTCACGTCCTTACGCAATAGCTCAACACACGCGTCCCAGACAACCTGCAACTTTGTACTTCGATCTTTTAAAATCAAATGCAGACGAACATGCACCATGAACATGGAAAACTCAGCGATGACTAACGCAAGAGCAATCTGTTGCTCATTGCCGTTTTGTCGGCACTACCAAAAAATATATTTCTATGCAGGTAAAACAAGTATATATATATATATATATATATATATATATATATATATATATATATATATATATATATATATATATATATATATATATATATATATATATATACATAACCTGGCCTATGAATTTTTATGATTCGCGCATGCTGCATGGCATTGCGCCTCTCAGTCGGTGCCAGCAAGCAATCGATCTGTCGCTGCTGACGTACTTGGCGGACGACGACGAAGTGCCTTCTTCTTAGAACGCTTCTATCTGTGTTCTCTGGTTTCCGACGAATTCTTCGGAATTTCCTGGTGCCTCGGCTCCCGGTTTTGTGGCCATGGACGCGGAGCCTTCCAGAGGCCCTCCTGGCCAGAGGTCATCAAGGCCGTCCCTCACGAGGAAGAGAGGAAGCGTGCTCAGTGACACCGAGGACACTGAGTTATACTCGATGTCGGATGAAGACTCATCGGATGATAGCTTCATCACTGTCCGCAGAAAGAGGGCCAAAAGGAGGACTGTCAACGCGAACCCATCAACGCAAGCGAGCACGGCGACTCTGAAGTCAAGGCCTGAACGCTGGCCTCACGCCATCGTGTTCGTGCCCGAGGAGCCCTCAAACAACCTCCGACTGCTAAACAGGCAAGAACTATCTGTTTTCTTGGAAGGGGTCGTGCCGAATGCAATTATGGACATTCGGATAAATACTCGCAAAAATGTCCTCGCAATCGATGTTACCAACGGGAGTGCGCTCGAAAAACTGAAGCAAATCTCGGTGCTAGGGCGCATCAAAGTGCGTTCATATATCCCGATGGATGACGCATCCACAGCAGGTGTCATTTATGACATCGATGTCGCCATTCCCAACGCGGACTTGCCTATCCTCGTCAAACCAGCCAGTGAGGGTGTTGTCATCACGCGAGTGAGCCGCCTTGGAACATCGCGCTGCGTCAAACTAATCTTCAAAGGAGATTCCTTACCAACACACGTCAAAGTCGGTCACTTCCGACACCTTGTTCGACCATTCGTACAAAGGCCTCTTCAATGCCATCAGTGCTTTAGGCTAGGACATGTCAAGGGTGTCTGCCCAAACTCGATACTGTGTCCCCGTTATGCTGAACCTCACGCGGAGGAGACGTGCCGGGCTACTGTCCTAAAGTGCGGCAACTGTAATGGTTCCCATGCTGCCTCGTCTAGGGACTGCCCTCGCATCAAGAAAGAGGTCGCTGTTCTCAAGCAAATGGTTCGGGACAATTCGACACACAGGGAGGCTGCTGCAACGATCCGGCGTCGGCGTCGGCGTCACCGAACCTCCTCAAAAAAGACAGAGCCGCGAAAGGAGAGGGCCACTTCCAGTGTAGCACCCACATTCTCCAATCAGGCCAAAAAGGGGCTGAACAGCACATGGAAGTCGCCTGAAAGGAATTTGTCTCAAGAAGAATGGCCTGCGCTTCCGAGCCAGCAATCTCCCACAGAACTACAGATTGTCAAGCCCGCTCGGGAGCCTACTTCTGCCGCTGATGCCACGCCCAAAGCAGATCAAGTCCTTTCAATGCTGCGTCCCCTCATAGATGCCATTCGAGTGATTCTGTCGAACCTTCAAACTACGTCAGCTCAAAATGCGCTGAAAGTACTGGACGCCTTGAGCCCAGTACTTGAGTCCCTCGAATAGAGACATGGCCAGCCATCGCCCATCGTTTCGAGAGGAAGTCAAGGCAGCGTCAATCATACAGTGGAACGCAAGAGGACTAAAATCACGCCTTTCGGACTTTCGTCAGTATATATATACTAATTTGTTCCCAATCATTGTCATATGTGAGCCTAATGTGTCAAAACCAGTCAGATTATCGGGATACGAAGCTGTTATATCCGCAACAACTAATGCATGCAGCAAAGTCATCGTTTTTATTCGTCGAGAACTGACCTATGTTCGCCAGCCGATTCCGCCTCATGATGAAAATCAATACGTTTGCCTCATCATTAAAAAGGGCAAACTCATGTTTACACTTGTAGGCGTTTATATATCGCCTTCAAGTATCTTTGATCCCAAACGATTAACGAACATCTTGTCTGTGTGCCCTGCCCCATATGTCATCATTGGAGATTTTAATGCGCACCATATAGCATGGGGAAGCGCAAGAACAAATGCAAGAGGGCAAAGACTTGCAAACTTCGCCTGTAACCACGGCCTTTCACTCCTGAATGACGGCAGCCCAACGTTTATACGAGGCGTGAATTATGGCAGCTGTCTTGACCTAGCTTTCGTCTCCAGCACTTTCACAAGATATGTTAAATGGTTTTCGGATATCGAGACACACGGGAGTGATCATATTCCCACATACCTTGTCATCAAAGGAATGTCCAGTCCCACCCCACGGAACACCATTCGATTAATTGATTGGACCACTTTTACTTCCACCATGGAGGATGCTTGTCGAGAGGGCTTGTCCTCTGGATTAGAGGAAGCAATCAAGTCTGCAATGCTACACGCCACGCGCACGGTCCTGGTTTCGTCGAAGCACACGGAATTCGATATAGAGTTGGAGCGACTTCGTGCGCTCCGTCGTCGTGCGGAGCGGCGTTACCGGCGTACAAAGTCCATCGAAGACCTTAGGACAGCCAGACGACTACAAAAGAAACTTCAACGTCGCATGGATAGATTGGCATCTCGACGTTGGGCAAGATTTTGCCAGTCACTAGACCCCCGAAAGCCACTTTCCCACATCTGGAGAACCATACGTGGTCTACGTTCCTTCCCTGAACAACGCTTCCCATTCAAGGCGCTGGCGCTCTTCCAGGGGCGGCTAGAGGCTGATGTTGCAGAAGACTTTTGTGCAAGGATCGCTGGCCAAGCAACCGGTCCAGGTTTTCCAGCTCCCAGTCGCATCCCTGTTTCACGTGACGGCCGCATGGATCTTCCATTCATAATGGAGGAACTAGAAGCGGCTCTTGCTCTATGCAGGCGTTCTTCATCCGCGGGACCAGATGGAATATCCTACCGCGCCTTGAACAACCTGAGTGATGGCGCACGAAGAGAACTGTTACATCTCTACAACTTATCTTGGCAGGATGGCATGGTTCCCGAAGAATGGAAGATAAGCCGCTTGGTCCCTCTCCTGAAGCAAGGCAAGTCCCCACTTGAAACCACCTCATACCGCCCTATAGCGCTGGCCAGCTGTGTGGGAAAGATAATGGAAAAGATGATCCTTGCCCGCTTGGAGTGGTACCTGGAGCACTACAACATGCTACCGAATTGCATGGCTGGTTTTCGTCGAGATCGCTCTTCCATAGACAGTGTTGTTGATCTCGCTACGTACGTCCAGCTTCAAAAGTCACGCAAAAGATTATCTGCAGCTCTCTTCTTGGATGTCAAGGGGGCATGCGATAACGTATCTCACGAGGCTATCCTCGATGCTCTTGAGATGGTTGGCCTAGGTGGTCGAGTTTTCCAATGGATCTCTCATTACCTTTTTATGAGATCGTTCTTTGTCTGTACCGGTGATGGTAAAACCGCACTACACTACACGTACCGAGGTGTACCTCAAGGCGGTGTACTAAGCCCTACCCTATTCAACCTCACACTCATTGGTCTCGTTGATCATCTGCCAGCAGCGATCAAGATATCAATGTACGCCGACGACATATGTATATGGACCTCAGGTGTGACACGTCCTCAGATACGTGCAAGACTTCAAAAAGCTGCTACTCTAACAGCTCTATACCTCCGCAACCGAGGTCTTGAAATCTCATCAGACAAATGTGCACTGATGGCGTTCACTCGCAAACCAATGACACCCTACGCCATATCAATAAATGGCCAGATAATTTCTTATGAGAAGACTCACAAATTTCTTGGCATAATCATTGATAGAGATCTCTCATGGAGCCCGCACGTTACCTACTTGAAAAAGCGTCTGACAGCAATCTCCCAACTTTTCAAGTTTCTGGGAGGAAAGACTTGGGGAATGTCAGTGCACGCAATGTTGGAATTGTACAGGGCTCTTTTTCTGGGCTTCTTGAGATACAGTTGTACTGACCAACACCTGCCAGACAAATCTTCGTGCTCTACAGGCTATTCAAGCTCGGGCTCTCAGGGTGTGTCTTGGTTTGCCAAAATGCACATCGACAGCAGCGACTATTGCGATTGCTCAGGACCAACCTATACAAACACACATTGCGGTAGAAGTGTTGAGAGTGCACATTAGGCACGTTGCCCGTGCCTGTTCCCACCATCTGGCAACACTACCATCAGAAAGGCCGCAGGCAGCCTTTTGTACTACGATTTCGGAGTATTACACCTGCCTCCCATCAGGCTACACCCCCGCAACTAAGCCATCGATTCCTCCATGGTGTTTGGCTCGACCCGCAGTGCACCTCACCGTACCAGGAATCAGGAAAAAATCTGAGCTGTCATCACCAGCTCTTAAACAACTAACTCTGCTTCTTTTGCACGAGAGGTACGCCGAACACGTACATATTTATACTGATGGATCGGCAACTCTCCAGTGTTCCTCTGGAGCCGTGGTCTTCCCAGCGAAAGCCACCACCATCAGTTTCAAGACATGTCACCCAACGACACCGATGGCCGCGGAACTTGCAGCCCTTCGCGCTGCACTTCGTCTCGTCAACCAAGAACAACCTCGAAGGTGGTCTATATTCAGTGACTCCAAGGCTGCACTGCAATCTTTGCTATCGGCCCTGCGGCGCGGACCACACGAACAACTGGTATTTGAGATTAGAGAACTCATTCATACCTTAACTGAGAAATGACACCACGTGACATTTCAGTGGCTTCCAAGTCACTGCGGAGTCGTAGGGAACGAACACGCTGATAACGCTGCTCGGTCGGCTCTTCAAGGGGACGAAGAGGAGCCGATACCGTTATCAAGGACCGATGCCGCTCGAAAACTTCGAATGATCAGCCGTCACATCACGTTATCCTTGTGGAACGCTGGAAGTTTTCACAACTACCGACTCCACCAGCTTGACTCCTCCCTACGCCTTTGTATTCCAGCTGGGCTCTGTCGTCGCGAAGCTACCCTGCTTTGTCGCCTATGGCTAGGGGTGGCTTTCACCAAGTCTTTCGCTTACCGAATTGGATGGGCCGACGACGCCTCATGTGAGGACTGTGGTAACGAAGAGACTTTTCAACGCATTCTTTGTGACTGTCCTCGATATAATTTACAGAGACAATCACTTGCAACCGCGATAGCGCGTTTTGACCACAGACCTCTCACAGAGGAACTCATTTTCAGATACCGCCATCATAAGCCATCGCAGCAGAGGGCGACGAGGGCACTGTTGCGGTTCTTGAGGGCGACAGAACTGGACAGGCGACTGTAGCCTGAACAGATGTTAATGTTGCTACAAGTGTCAGTGTGCTGTGCGATGACAGTGTTCGGTGACAGTGACCGATTGTGATTGTGTGTCTATGCTCGTTCCTTTCCTTATCTCTACTTTGTTTCCACTTTACCTCCCCCTCCCCTCTCTCCCCAGCGTAGGGTAGCCAACCGGATTTTTTTTTCTCTGGTTAACCTCCCTGCCTTTCCCCTTTCCTCTCTCTCTCTCTCTGACGTACTTACGCAAGAACCCGTCATACGCGTATATAAACTGCAAGTACGTATTTCGTACAGCCACGCATACCGTGTAAAACAGGGTTTTCTGGAATCACGAACGTGCAAAAAGCAATAACGACTGACGCTACAGATCTCTCGTTCTTCTAGACGAGTAAACCACAAACCGATATGAAAAGCAGGAAGAGATTATTTCTTACGTATGCTTTTTTTTTACCTAGTGTATCGTTGCTGCACACATGTGCAACCATGCGTACGATTCTCTCAAGCTCAATTCAGTGCGTGAGGTCGTCGCCATGATTGATCGCTAGAAAGATGACATTGCAAAGGAACGCTTCTGTGCAAGAGGTTGCGCAACTCACCGCAACTTGTCATTATTTTGGAGAGTGCGCAATATGACCCGTACTATTGCCTCAATTTTTCGTTATTTTTGTTGATTTCCACTCTGATGCTATAGAAAGAGGGTGTACTAAGGTTTCTGAAGAAGGAAAAAAAAGCGCAGTGAAAACTAAATGGCAATGACATCAGTTGCAACACTGATAAGATGTGAAGAAGCAATGCGACAAAGGAATTAAAGCTGGTAACATTTCTGTTGCAGAATGCTTTACATTTGTCTAAGACACTTCGTGTCTGTGTGGTAATAAAGGATGAAATGACATATATTGAAGGTGCTGTACGAAAATGTTATGTGAGGGTGTGAAGAATATTAACGCCTGAACAAGTAGGCAGGCAGCCATTAACTAACGTTTGAGGGGAAAAAATGCACCATGTGTTTCGTAGAAAGCGAATGGCTATAGATAGGAACATTACCACGAATAAATAAGCATGGCGGTTCTATCGCTCGAAGCACAGCTGAGAGCGCTGCAATGTGATAGCGCATGAGCGCAGTCACGTGGCTTTATTTCATATTTTGAGGGCTTTCTTTAATTGCCGAAAAAATCACCATGCAGCATGTACGTTGACAAAAAAATTGGATCGGTCGTTTCTGAATCCCCTCTACAACGTAACGAAACGCACTTGGCTCTAAATGGAATAATAAGTATCTCGTATAATTGATCTTTGTTAATTAAGTAATTAAGCGGAATATAAGAAATGAATGTCGTTGGTTTCATTCAGCTGCGGTTAAATACTTTTTCTTAAATTCTTCTTACAAGTTACGTGAACCACCCTGTATAGAATCACATGGTATCGGAAAAAAGCGATGATGTCAGGAATTTCAAGGTGTTATTGCGAAGGGTATTTTGTGTAAGTGCGCTGAAAGTGGGCAAGCATGTAAATATAGGACAGAAGCTAGGAACTCCAATATCCACGAGAGAAAAACAGCAAGTGAAGGCGACGCAGACGAAGAAAACGTCCCCAAGAACAGTCGTGTCGACATAGCTGTTGAAATAGGGTGCAGAAGACCAAGATGGAGGATGGCGCGGCGGAAAACCAAAACTGAAAGCAGTTACTCGTACCCTTTGCGCTTGTCGCTTGCTCGAGCTTACCAGCCACCACACGCTGCGGTCACGACATGCGAAAGCTTAGTGCCAGTCGCTGTCTTTCAGTTCTTGCTGCAACGGAGTGCACTGTGTGTAGCGATAAAAAGCTTCAGTTTCACCTGAAAGGCGAGGCATTGATTGCGTTTTACAAATTAGTGGACAGCTATACCAATTAAGGATAGTAGTTTGATCGGCCGTATAAGCCTGTAGACTTAGGCATACTAACTAAATGAACAAGCACGGTTTCACGCGCGTGCAAGAAAACATTATCACATCTCATTCGATGACCGCAGAAACTCGCTGTCAGTATGCTGGAGTGAGGAAGCGCGGGAGCATCAGAGAGCGAATGGACATTCGCGCTGCCTCTCGCATCAGCGTGAGCTAAACCGCAAAAAACACGGCGAACGGCGGACTCTGTCGCAGTTGGCCTTCAAGATACAGTGGCCCGGGCGGGCACGCGCGGCCGCCCGGGCGTCCTGCGCCCCCTTCCCTCCCCTCCCCCCGAGCCTTGCGCGGGACGGAAGACGGCACGGTTCCTCTCTGCTTTCCTCCCTCTCGTGCGCGAGATTGAGCCGCAATCGCTGGCTCGCTCTCGCAGGCTTTCACTCGCACATATAGCATACGACGAGCGGCGACGATTTTGCGGCCCTTGGTATTTATGCGGAACCTCACGGCAGAACGTCGGCAGAAATGCACTGGGAGGGTCCATACAATTGCTATCGCAATAAAAAAGGAACAGAGATGATGAAAAAAGGGGGAAAGTGCATTGACAGTCTTTTGGCACGAAGGGAAGTGCCCGTAAATCCTCCACAAAAAAAATATAAGAAGTAAACATATGGAAGTCTTTAGTGTACTTGACAGAAGACGGACAGCCGGCAGCAATACTTAGGGCACCTCATGCGCTAAGCGCTTATCTTGTCCTTTTAGCACTATCCGTCTGTATTTGTTCCAGAAAAAATTAATTATCAAGTATAGAGAGAAAATAAATTGGCGGGATATAAAGAATACGTTCTGGGAAGATCTGGAGTGATTTCGACCGCCTCTTTTTTTGTCTTTCACTCAAATAACGTTAATGTTTCTTTAACTTCCACGCAAGACTTGTTCGATATAAACTTGCGCTTTTATTGATTTTTTTTCTATGATCGATCTAATATAGCGGCCGCGGATGCACAGATTCTCAACAGCTGTGTTCACCAACAGTGCGCTACATTTCTACTTCAATTGCCAAAGATAGGCTTGTGTAAACGCAAGGCACAACATTTATGGTATCTTCGACTTGTCCCCTCCATTCCCCGAAGCAGAGTCGGGCAGGTCAGGCGTTCCCCGAATTCAGAGGTAGAGGACAAGTGAGCAAGCCCAAGGCGTGACTCGCTCTCGCAGGAGAATATGGCACATGCGAAACAATGTACCTACGGTCAACGGCAGATGTTTTGCCTATCCAAAGTTCCCCCCGCTACCAGGAAAACCGGCGGCGCGCCAATGGGATGAGCGTTGGTTGAGACGCCAGCATGCACGGGTCTGGGTTTCCGCGGTTACGGTGGACCGCTGCCAATAGCCCCGACGCTATGTTGTGATGACGTTGCTGGACACGCTGTCAGTCTGGATGACTGCTCCGACGACGGGGCTTGAAGCACGGCTCAGGACGTTCGACGATGGAGAGCGATCGAAAAGAACCAGCCGAACGAAAGGCGCGCACCCTCTTTCAGCCAGCCGAAGACAACGCGAGAGCGGTCTACAGCGCTCCGAAACACCCTTAACATCCAAATTTGTACTACGTTTAGGATTAGGAGGGCCGTACTATATACGAATGCTTCTAACATTTTATGTGCCCTAATAGGTACACAAGACATCCCTGAGAGAGCGGCTGTTCTCGTACGAGTTTCAGGCTTGTGTATCTTCTCTGTGCTCAACATATTTAATACTGTAGCAGGAATCGCGTACACTTGCACAGCATGCATACTGCAGTGCGCGCGCTCATAAGCTGATGCTTAGATAGGCTAATGCAATGACACGAGCCATAATTAATTATTGAGTACACTTCTTTCTCTACATGGACGCATACACGGAAAACAGGCCATTCGCCACGAAGCAGCATTGAAGAAGTGAACGCACGTACATATCATTTAAGAAATCCCCAATGAAACAGTCAATGGAGCGGGCAGAACGCTTACGAGTATAGTCGCTGGAAGAGGATTAACGACTACACGGGTCGCAGACATGTTCACCAAGAGCGCAGAGCCCTGCCAAACGAAATGAGGTGCGCGGAGGCCCCGAAGGGAAGTGAAGGGTCCGTGTCCTCTCAAAGTAGAGCACACTTTGCGCCGACTTGTTTGCCTGGCTTAGGCAAACTGTTGAAGGCACAGGCAAGGGACATGTCGTCAGGACGGGATTCTGGAGCACGGAGTGTACGCCTCCCAAGTTTGTCGGCTTTACGCTGTGTATACGCAGTAAGAGAAAAACAAAAACGGCTTCGTGACATCTGAGGCGCTTGAAAGCACTTACGGAAGCACGGCACATTGGGTATTTGGTTTAACACAGTGTCTGATAAGAGGACGACCCATATTTTAGTTGTGCAGTGCGAAGTGACTCAAAGTGTTGAACACTTTGCTTAGACATATAAGAAAGAGAAATTTTCGCAGATGTATGCCAAAAGGGGTGACTGATGCGCCAAATACAGTTGGATGAATGGATGGATGCATGGATACTATGAGCGCCCCTTTTGAAACGGGGCGGTGGGTTGTGCCACGAAGCTCTTGTTCTTATTTAGCCTAATGTCATACCTATCTCTTTAAAAAAGAGACACACAGACACACACACACACACACCCACACACCCACACCCACCCACGCACACACACACGCGCGCAAACACACACAAACACACACACACACACAAACACACACACACACATACACACACACACACACACACACTCACACACACACACACACGTGCACACATACACACACATAGCCACACACACACGCACACACACGCACACACACGCACACACACACACACATACACGCACACACAAACACACACCCACATACACGCACACGCACACACACACACACACACGCACAAGCGCGCGCGCGCACACACACACACACACACAGAGATAGACAGACACGCACAAAAAAATTCCGATCACTAAACTTTCTGAATCACTCTTGGGATCTCTTTTTGCACGCATCCATTGTTTGTAGTCTATCTACTGGTTCCCTGCTCACACCTACACATCACAGCTAGAGTTATTGTGCATGGCTCCCTTAGGGCTGCGGCAGCCATATACAGTAACTCTAAGCAGAGCTGTATGACATCTAACAGTTTTCGGAAGTGCTAAGCAGCGGCGCTTGTGATGATTCATCGCCGACGCGTCCTCACCGACGCCCTGGACATACAGCCTCGCCGGGCCTGGAACGCCGGTGCCGTCGCCAACGCCCTCACGTTTCACTGACGCAGCGTACTAACTCCTAACTGGCCTCCAACGTGAAAATGGCAAAAGGCTAAGCGAGGAGCAACAATTCCGAATTACTGGCTAAAAAAGCCGCGCAAACACATTGTGGTGTATTGGAGCGAAGTATGCATGAGTTAATTTTTTTACAATAAATAATGTTTAGGTTTTAAAGCAAATTCCTGGTGATGACACCTCCCCCCCCCCCCCTTCCCGCACTTCATGACCTATGCGCTACAGTGCCGCGGCATCAGCTTTCACCACCGCAGCCATAAAAACTCATATCTGACCACCAGCCTTGAGTACCGATAACTTGACGTGATAAGCGATATTAACAGGTTATACGGTATAAAAAAAACAAGGAAAGCCGCGCATATAAGTTATTTATTAGTTATTTTATAGAAAACTGTTATAATATAACTATTTCTTAGTACATTTCAACACAAACTCGAGACTCCAGTTTATATTGAAACTCGAGACGTTGCCTCACATTTACATTCAATATCGACTATGAAGTCACACGCCTGCGTTCACCGCCACGCGAGAACCGTTACACAACCGCCTTTCACAGCTTCGCTCTACAAAAGTAGTAAGTAGTTGGAGTAGTAGTAGAAAAGGTCATGCAGTATTTATTTAGTTTATTCCCAAAGGGTGCGGACCTTACTACAGTGCCCCGTGTGCTGGTGCGATCCGTCTGGCCTGGTCGATCAGTTTTGGCTGGTCGTCCATGAGTGTGCTGGAAGGAGCGGCTTGCCAATATGAGGGGGTGACGCTTGGTGCTGCAGGTTGGACGTGTGGTTAAGGGAATTTCTCCGTGGAATGGTAAAGGTTTGGGTGTCGTCCACAAAAAGTAGGCTATATTTTTAGTGGGCACTTCTGTGCATGCCATCACGAAGCAAGATGTAATTGTTTGGAGAGAGAGAGAGAGAGAAAAAACTTTATTTAGTCGCCTGCAGAACGACACCATGATTACATGGCGCCGCGACGCAGGCCCTGACGTCTTCTCAGCGGGTGGTCTCTACTCAACTCCAGCGCGTGTTACTCCCGCGGTCGGTCACCCTGAGGGGCAACGTTCCGTCAGTTTCGCTCGGCCTTTGTCTTTCAAGAGCCGCCAGACCTGCTGGACGGCCCAGGTTTGGCGTTCGTGGTCGTAGCATTCCGCCGCAGCCGCGAGTCGCGGCGGACTCGTTGTACTTGTCGAAGCTTCGTCGGGAAACTTGGTGCGTGTCAGGGTGGCCCTCTCCCGCTGGCGCACGTGGCACATATCACTCACATATAATTTCGGGTACACATGATTCATAAACACTGGGGTGGGTACGGAACCAGTTTGAAATTGTCTGAACAGCACCGCCTCCGCTAAATTATCTGGGAAACGCGGCTGGGGAAGCTGACATTGTGCAGTGTGAGTGCCCCTCTGGTAACCGTACCACCTTCGCTAAGAGCAGGCGATTTTTTCGCTTAACACAGACCACTGAAAAGCGGGTTGATTGAAGTGTTTTTAGGCACCACGGAGGGTGTTAGAAAGTATGTGGTAACAGAAAACTCCTGGTTCAGCTCCTTTCATTAGCAAGAAATTGCATCAAGATTTTTGTTGTGGTTATCTGTTACGCTTATTGAAGCAGCACATGTAGCCCATGTTCATCCAATAAACTTAACCGATTAGGGTGCTCGTAATCCATTAAACTTCATGGTAAAGAATGTGGCCCCTGACAGAATTATCACTGTTCCACATGAATTATGGTGCAGCGGGTTGCTTTGGCCTAGATATTCCAAGTCAATTCCTTTTACACAGCTTAGTGACGTGTAGAATAAGGCAACAGTTGTGTGAAACCGTAGGAGCGGAGACAAGAAGAATATAGCTTCCAACTTTCGCCCTATTTCACTTATCAGAACGCTACGCAAAATCAAAAAAGTATATTATGCTGAAGGAAATAAGGGTATTTTCTTTTTCATGGAAGCATTTCTGTACCTGAAAAGCATTGTTTACGTAGCATATTCTCAACTGAAATTTAATTATTACAGGTACGTCCCAACGTGGTTCTTGCAAAAGGAATCGGGGCCAGACAGACAGGATATCGCTTGATTTTACTAAAGCCTTCTATGCCGTTCGCCATTAAATACTGTTAACGAAACTGACAATTGCATTCAAAAATTGACCTATTTCTGAATGGATAACAAATGTTCTATGACATCGCACACAACTTCTGATTCTTGACTATATTCCATCAGCTACAACTACAGTCACCTCGGAAGGCGATCAAAAATAGGTGGGGCCAAAGGTCCCACCGATTCCTGGTTATTTTTTCTCTATGATCTTGGTAACATAATCTGTCCTGGAGAAAAAATTCGACTGCATGCCGACGATTGTGCATTGAACAAAGAACATTCCCCAATTGGCCAAGATGATATAAGTGATAGTGTCTATAACGTAGCCAAATGCTGCAATTAATGGGGTGTGAAACATAACACAAAGAAATGTTTGTTCCTTCCGAGTGGTAGAAAAAATACAACCGTTTGCATAAACCTACATGCTCGGTTCCTTACCACTTCATCAATTACTAACTACAAATATTTTGAATTGACACTTACTAACAACTTGTCTAGGAACATTCATATATCTATCTTCCTTTTGAAAACTAGGTTTTTAAGGCATAGGCTTAAAGAAGCCTTCACTAATAAACTACTCGGACACTACTCACTGATCAGACCTAAACTAGAATATGCATGTATCGTTTGTCACCCTTACACTAAAGTAAATATTAACAAAATAAAATGAATCCTAAGATTGGCTGTGAGGGTTATGTTTAACAACTTTCTTCTGTATCGGACTCTCCTAGTGAAGTAATGCAGTAGAGTAAAATACTGCCACTCGAAGTACGAAGGAAGCATTTGAGGTTACGGTTTCTTCCTATGCTTATTATTGACGACCTAGCAATTGAACCCTCCCAAGTTCTATCACCCCTAGCTACCAGACATATCTGAGGATACCGTGATAAGAACGCCTTATTTTGCATGAACAGACATATATATGCTTTCTTTTTTTTTCGCCATGCACTATACTTGATTTGAATTTCTTAGCACTAGTATTACAGCCGAGTTCTATGCAGGATGTGCCGCATAACTTGAGCCAGGAATTTAAATATGAAAGGCGCGTCGGAAACGAATTGAACCCAATGCGTACTATTCTCAATAGAACTATACTCAGACAGTGTTTTGTTTTTTGTTTTCTCCATAACTCATTAATTAATTACGTTAATTACCCAGCTGTTGATTTATTGCCTGAGATCCTCAAGTATGATATGCAGATTTGCAGAGCACCTTCAGAAACCATCCATGGAGTTGTTTCCTTTACGATACGTCTCAAGTAGTTCTTTTTTTGATTTGCAAAGAAAGCACAGGAAATATGAAAAAGCTGCACGACGCAGCGCTTGCGCAGTGGTATCGTGCTGCTCTCAAGCGTGCGTTCAGCGAACAAGGTCGGCTCCTGTCGGATGACGGCGAAAATGCGTGCTGTTGGCCAAGCGCTGCCGATGACATAAAGAACGCCCTGCCGCTTCGTCTTCTCCAGTAACGACGCAGCTTCTTATATATATATATATATATATATATATATATATATATATATATATATATATATATATATATATATATATATATATGTTCGTGCACATACTTCTACAGCAACAACGTTGAACGTTCTTTTTTGCTATTATTACTATCATTATTGTTATGCATGAAAACGAGCAAACGCGACCAATTGAGAAAAAGAATGCAACTACAACTGTCGCTGTGAGCAGATGTGCACGCAACAACGGAAAGAGCCCAGGTTAGAAAAGGAGCCGATCATTGTAATGAAGTGAGTGAGATACTTACTCGGATGAAATAGGAAGTGTTTGCCACAATTGGTGCTGCCCCAGCTTTCCCGCACATAGCGAATAGTTACAATGTGAAAGGATAACATAAGATGAAACAAAAATGAGAAATTCCATTGATAAAGCACGTTTCCTGAACATACTTGATAGCGAATATATTTGAATAAAAAAATGAAATATGAAAGAGAAACACCGAGAATATATTTTTTGTTTTGCTGGTTCCTTTAATGTCTGTTATTATTCACTTCTGCGTTGAAGCCGCTTTCGCTGCAGGCGAAGGTTGAGCGATGGGGGATATTTTCGGCGACTGTCCCAGTGTGACTCTCTGAGAAGGTTACCGCAATCTCTGCCAGCTGTGGGCACGCGGCGTTTCCCTTGTTCCTTCTTTCGCCACCGAGAGGAGGCTCGTCTTGCAGAGAGCCAGAAAGAAAATTACGAGACACGGTTCGGGAAGAGAAGTTAAGAAACAGCCACGATGCAAGTAAACAAAGAAGAAAATTGGAAACGCCCGATATCAAAACGGAGTTGCGGCAGGCGTTCGCGATTTACACGGAATACACGATGAGCCAGAGACGTGGGTTGCTTCTGGAGAATGGATTTGCGCAGCCAGCGGAATAACGATAACAGCACGTAATCGCAGAAGCAGCGAAAGAGGTGTGAACAGAAAAAGTGTAGAAAAGCACACCTTTTCTAGTACGTCTCTCTATCCGCACCCAAAGTAGGTCTTAAGCACGTACGCACCGATGAGGGAACCAAGGAGAAAGAAGTATATAGAAACACCTTTCTGTGGCTGAGTAATAAAAAGATTGGGGGGGAAAAAGCTGGCACAGAAACACGATGGGCGTAGGAGTTATGCAAATTACTGCGTAATCCGGGAGAAAAGGAGAAACAGAAGGGTAAAAAAATATATAGCTGTAAATGATAGCACGACGTGTTGGCAAGATAAATGAGGATTATTCCAGCGCTGAGAGACTGAAACTGCGAGTTGCCGCAATACACGCGCCCTCCGATAGTGTAGGAGTGGACTTTTTTTTTTCTTTTTCGTGTAGTAGTGGGAAAAAAATAGAGTGTTGTAATTAGGAAGGAATTCTCTTTCAAATAAAAGTAAAGCCCTACGCATAGTGAGCCCTTTCCAAGTGTGTCGCGGGTCACAGCGTTACTGCATTTTTAGTGGTAGTCAGCGCAGGAAATGTGTACTTTTCTATTCGAAGGTAATGGTTGTGGGTGGATGCAGACATCAGAGACAAAAATTGAAAACAACAGCAACAACAATCTAAACAAATTTGCGCGACCTACATTCTTCCCGTAAATCTTAATGGTCGCTTTCGAGCGCTCCTAAGCGCTCTAGCGGCGCGGTTTACATTGGACTGGTCGATAACGAGTGCTTGGAACACATCGGCCCGGTTTACTCACAGTTCCATGCTGCAGCTTAGAGCTCTCGGACTCGCTGCCGCCTTCAACCTGAGATTGCGACAGATAGAAACTAGATAGATTCCGTGACAGAAACTAGACCACGTGGTTACTCGTACCGCTCTGGAAGCGCGTATGGCACGTTCGGCTGGAGCAGGCATTTCTCTGGCTCACATCGCGAGAGGGCACCGCATCGCATCAAACCGGGTTGAAGCACCGTATCGAACAGTCGGGTGCATTGTTACTGTAACTGGAACATGTTTAGAAAATGGAACATGCTTGCGAAAATGTTCATCACGCCAAGTGAGACATATCGGAACCAAATAGCGTCCGCTTTTTCTTCGGTCATGTCTCGTGCCACCAAATACTACACGTAACTCTTAATATTGTTCCGCATAAGATCGATATGCCAGTGAAAGCACTTAATCTCTTTTCACATAAGTCCCACCAACTGAGTGGAACATATTTGTAGGAGTCTTCCACCCTTACCCGCCGTGGTTGCTCAGTGGCTACGGTGTTGGGCTGCTGAGCACGAGGTCGCGGGATCGAATCCCGGCCACGGTGGTCGCATTTCCATGAAGGTGAAATGCGAAAACACCCGTGTACTTAGATTTATGTGCACGTTAAAGAACCCCAAGTGGTCGAAATTTCCGGAGTCGTCCACTACGGCGTGCCTCATAATAAAAGAGTGGTTTTGGCACTCAAAAGCCTATAATTTAATTTACACCCTTCTTTAGCGAAAACTACGTCAAACAAGAATAAGAGCGTATGCAATCTCTTGCTTGGCATGAAGACTGTCCAGAGATTAAAAAAGATTAAAGGCAGCTTTCGCTGCCTGATAGCAAGTCGCACACGCTGTGCCTCAGTTTATGACAAATTTAGTAAACAACAATGAGCTTAGAGCTCACACTAGTATGTACGGCTTGCATTATACGGCTTGCATTGCTCGATAAATCAAAAGTTTGGTAAGCCAGCAAAGACGAAAAAACGAAAGACGGGTGGCTCCGCGAAACCTCCTTGAACATTCCGCGCGAGCTCTTCGTGGAGTCATAAAATTTGTGTCATAATATATGGTACGCGGGAGTGCGAAGCCTAAACATATGAAGACGGTGCGCCGTGCGGTGGCGAAGAGGACCATCATCATCATCGACACCGATTTGGGAGCGCCGGCAGTGGCGCCTCAAAAAGCGTGGCGCGAGAGTGTGGCCCGTGGCCCGTGGCGTGAGCAGTGCGCGAGATTCGGCGGTCGTCGAAAAGTAGCTTCCTCGCTGGGCGTCTGGCCCATAGGAGCTATCGCCGACCACGCCAATACGCCACACCTGAAGCAACACTGTCGCCCGCTGGGAGGCTACCTCGCCCCGCTCTTCCGCTGGGCACTGGTCCAGGAGGGCTGGCGGTCCGGAACCAGGGCACTCGAGCGTTCGGGTGAGCGGCCACAGGGCTACCCCGCCAGCTGTGGACGCGACCCGGTGACTGCGGCCGGCTACCTGAGCGCCGCGAGGCGGTCCGACCCGGCCGTCCAACCCAGCCGTCCGACCCGGCCGACCGTCCCGGCCGTCCGACCCAGCTGTCCGACCCGGCCATCCAACCCGGCTGTCCGACCCAGCCGACCGTCCCGGCCGTCCGACGCAGCTGTCCGACCCGGCCGTCCTACACTGTTGTCCAACCCCACTGGCCGGCATCGGTTCAACGAGGTCTAAGACACGGCGACACAAGCTGCCGCCGGAACTGTAGGCCGATCGTAATCCACCGATACATAGAGTGCATGTCGCCTATGAGGCATTTTGGGACATCGTGACGCGTGTGTACCGTATCCGTGTTGTGTACGTCAATACATGTCTGATGTGTGTTTTTGCTTTGGCGTGCTGCTTCTCCCTTTTTCTGGAGTGATCCGGCCCAATAACATCACAAACTGGCGAGCCTGCCAGGATCCACTCGTAAATACAGTGAAAGGGGGCAGTTTCGCTTGAGCGCAGACACACATTAGTAGACGGCACCATGGATTTAGAGAAAATCACGGCTATAGGACTCCAAATAGGATTGTCAGGCGCAGAACTTCGCAGATGGATTGAGGCCGAACAGGCAAAACAAAAGGACGAGAGAGCTGCGGAGCGAGAGGCAGCGAAGGAAGCTGCTGAGTTAGCGCGCTTAGCTGACGAGAGGCAGCGTGAGATCCTCCAGCTAAAGCTGCAGCTTCAGGAAGGAGCTCGGAATGTGCCGGCAGCGGCTTCTGAACTTTTGACTGCGCCCAGCACCTCCTCGTCATCCCTCAATCCACAGAAGTTACTTCCTTTGTTCGACGAGAAACGCGATGACTTACACGCGTATATACAGCGATTTGAGCGCGTAGCAACAGGGCAGGACTGGCCACAAGAAAAATGGGCTCTTGCTTTGAGCATGTGTCTGTCTGGGGAAGCGTTAACTGTGATCGGTCGGATGACTGCCACCGATTCATTAGATTACCCGAAGGCAAAGAAAGCTTTGCTACAAAGGTTTCAATTCACGGCTCAAGGCTACCAAGAGAAGTTTCGTAAAGCACGAGCAGTAGAGGGCGAAACTGGAAGACAGTTAGCAGCAAGAATTTCAGCCTATTTTGACCATTGGATTGAGATGGCTAATGTGCCTAAAACATATGAAGGTCTACGAGATCACATGATCTCTGAACAGTTTCTGCGTTGTTGTGAGCCAAAGCTAGTCATTTTCTTGAAGGAGCGAGAGTGCAAATCCCTTGACGAATTTGCTAGCTTGACGGATCGCTTTCTTGAAGCGCAGAACTGGACAAACCTAGGAAAGGGTCCCGATAACGCAAAGGATTTTGATGGAAAAAACATTGAAGCTCCCAGGAAACCGCAACTTATGTGCACCCTTTGTCATCGGTTTGGACATTTGGCTCCTGACTGCCGTGCCCCACCTAAGCGTATGCTGAAGTGTGAATTGTGCGACAGAACGGGACACACAGCTGAAAAGAGAGAGAGACAAAGAGGAGGAAAGACAGGGAGGCACACAGCTGAAAATTGCCGAACTGGGTACGGGGACAACAAACCAAGTTCAGCGTGTGCACTCGCCAAATCTCAACCAGTCCGAACTCGTCGAGTGAATGAATCAAAGCGTCCAGGAAAGAAGACTCGCCGATCAAGCGACAGCGACGACAAGAACCCTGGGACTGCTGTAACTTTTCCCATCGACGGGATGCCAGTGGTTGAAGGCCGGCTGCTGGGAAGAAGTGTTCGTGTATTACGATACACCGGTTGTAATACCGCAATTGTCAGACGGGAACTCGTTCCAGAGGTATATATGACAGGAAGAAAGAGGAACGTTGTTCTTCTGGATGGCTCAACAAGCTACCTGCCTGAGGCTGTCGTGCCAGTGAACACGCCGTATTTTACAGGCACGTTAACAGTGGCATGTATGGACGAGCCCCTCTACGACCTTGTTCTGGGAAATCTTCCAGGCGTCAGAGGACCATACGATCCGGACTCTGACTGGAAGCACCACGATGCTCCCAACCTGGAGTCGTCGCCGATAGAAATGAAGCTGAATAAGGCGCCTAGGAAGCCTCAGCATGTATCGAGCGTGGCTGAAGCCAGAACTGAAGACCAAGGCAAGATTCGTCCCTTGTGCGTTCCGACAATCGCCTTACGTGACGTGACAAAAGGACAACTCATTGAAGAACAGCGGAAAGACCCGACGCTGAAACATATTTTTGCGAAAATAAGCAAGTCGTTTAACTCGGGAAAGGGCCACGGCTACGAATTCGTGGAAGAAAAAGGATTGTTGTATCGCCTTTACCACCGGGCCACTGGCAGAACCTTTAAGCAGGTGGTCATACCAAAAGCATTTAGATCTGGCATATTAGAAGGGGCACATGGAAACATCATAGAAGGGCATAAAGGTATCAGGAGAACAACCAATCGTATCCTACAAGAATATTATTGGCCAGATGTACACAAAGACGTAAAACGCTTTGTGAAGTCGTGCGACAAGTGCCAAAGGACAACAGCTAAAGGGAAAATACAGGCCGCTCCACTTCCTCGTCAATGTGTGCTTGTGTGTGCGTGCAAGAATGCGACAAGTTCGTTCGGTCCTGAAGTCTTAGAAGCGCCGACACAAGACCCTCCGAAGTCGAGAAAGCGCCGAGGACCAGGCCAGCGGAAACAAGCCCACAGAGGAGCACGCCAGGCACGTCAACAGAGTGTTGCCTTGGAGTCTCCTTTTCCAGGAGTATTCTTTTACTGTTAACTACATAAAAGATTGTGACAATGTGGGAGCCGACTACTTGAGTCGAGTCGCGCGTAATCACCTGTTTATATATCAAAATGTGATTAGACATTGCGACATCTCAAGTGCTTAGTATTTAGTTGAAAGCGAACAGACTTGTGCGTTCGTTCTTTGACTGGGTGCAATGCCCTGTGAGCAAGATGTGTCGTGTACTCATATGAACAATCGGACAGACGTACATGACAATTTTCCTTTTTTTCTGTTTCTCATCCCGCGTCCTTGTGTTAGAATAGTTGCGAACAACTTTCTCGAAAAGGGGGGTATTGTCATAATATATGGTACGCGGGAGTGCGAAGCCTAAACATATGAAGACGGTGCGCC
The DNA here is from genome assembly GCF_038994185.2 of Dermacentor albipictus. NCBI lineage: Eukaryota > Metazoa > Arthropoda > Arachnida > Ixodida > Ixodidae > Dermacentor > Dermacentor albipictus. Next base: position 93,197,962 of record NC_091823.1, read on the forward strand.
GTGCGGTGGCGAAGAGGACCATCATCATCATCGACACCGATTTGGGAGCGCCGGCAGTGGCGCCTCAAAAAGCGTGGCGCGAGAGTGTGGCCCGTGGCCCGTGGCGTGAGCAGTGCGCGAGATTCGGCGGTCGTCGAAAAGTAGCTTCCTCGCTGGGCGTCTGGCCCATAGGAGCTATCGCCGACCACGCCAATACGCCACACCTGAAGCAACACTGTCGCCCGCTGGGAGGCTACCTCGCCCCGCTCTTCCGCTGGGCACTGGTCCAGGAGGGCTGGCGGTCCGGAACCAGGGCACTCGAGCGTTCGGGTGAGCGGCCACAGGGCTACCCCGCCAGCTGTGGACGCGACCCGGTGACTGCGGCCGGCTACCTGAGCGCCGCGAGGCGGTCCGACCCGGCCGTCCAACCCAGCCGTCCGACCCGGCCGACCGTCCCGGCCGTCCGACCCAGCTGTCCGACCCGGCCATCCAACCCGGCTGTCCGACCCAGCCGACCGTCCCGGCCGTCCGACGCAGCTGTCCGACCCGGCCGTCCTACACTGTTGTCCAACCCCACTGGCCGGCATCGGTTCAACGAGGTCTAAGACACGGCGACACAAGCTGCCGCCGGAACTGTAGGCCGATCGTAATCCACCGATACATAGAGTGCATGTCGCCTATGAGGCATTTTGGGACATCGTGACGCGTGTGTACCGTATCCGTGTTGTGTACGTCAATACATGTCTGATGTGTGTTTTTGCTTTGGCGTGCTGCTTCTCCCTTTTTCTGGAGTGATCCGGCCCAATAACATCACAATTTGACGACGTCTGCAGAAGGGTAGTTTAATTTTTCTCGGCTAAGGTGACCCACATTGTATATTAAACTACCAAGTACTAAAATTACCATATTTAGAGAACCTTTAGGGCATGACAGCGGGCAATATACAGTAAGAAACATTGAAATCCTAGACATCACCCTAATGTGCCAGCGCTGAGGTTGCTGAGCGTTCTCTAATGAGTAGAAGTTTGATCGTTAGTTTCTCATCGTATGACGAGCCGCTAAGTGTCAAAGTAAAAAAAAATAGTTTCGAAAGAATTATTTACTAGCCTGGTTTGATTTCTCCTTAGTGCCAGTTTAAGATGTGACTCTGCCACTTGCACTTTTTACGTCGACCTGCATGGGTGCCGAGTGTTAGGTGATACGTGACATCACAGGACAGTAACTTTCCGCGCGAAATGTACAAAACAGTTCAAAGCGTGGAAGGATGGTTTGTGAGTATTTTGAATAAATTGAAGTTGCAAAGTCGGGACCACGGAACACTCTAATAAATTTTTTATATATTCTTATCGCAAATGATCAAAAACAGAAGAGGCTGAGATGTACGAGTTTGGCACAAACTTCGTGTTTCGCCCTCACAGTCGCTAAAACAGTATATTCATACAGTTTCAATGAAGCTTTGACAACTTTAATTGCAAAACTGAGAACTCCTACGTAAAGTATGTAGAATGCCACTCGCGAACAATAACTGCAGTGGTTCAAAAAGTGTTTCGCTAGATAACGCTGCTTGTCGCAATTCGTTAACATCACTTCTTTTCTCACGACGGGTGCCGTCTAGCACACAAGTCAGTCTGTTTCCAGTGCCGCAGGAAAGAGCGATTTGAAATTCGTGGAGATGAAAGAAACAACCGCGGTTCTTTTTATCGACATTTGCGAAAAAATAAAAGAATGGTACACAGTGTGACGACGCAGAGTGAACATAAATTTTGTATGCAAATTGTATGGTTTTGCAAATGATGATTTTGGAGACGTAATCGAACACAAGTTCAATAATTGCAGACGCGGATCGATGAGAAGCGAGTAATGAATAGTTTTCGAATAGTTTTCGAATAATGAACAGCCGTTATCACAATTAATGCAAAAGCTCGTTCACATCCCAGTATTGATAAAGTTCACAAGTTTATGACATTACATGGCACGTTACAAAGCAATGTTCATTAAAAGAACAAATGGAGCCATTAGGAGCAAACAGGCAGTTTGTTCACATGTACATGACTCTTCAGAGAGCGCGAACGATCGCTGTAAGCTGATAAAGTACGGCTACCTATGCGACGTAGCCTGCTCCACTACGGAAGTTCTCATGTTTGATGTCCATACTATAGCCGGGGGGAGGAGGCGGTGCACGTTTACCGCGAGGATGCTCCAATTATCGTTTTCTTTTTTTCGCGCCGTGTACATTATGCAATATACTAAAAACATTCAAAAAATGTTCGCATTTTCGAATAGTGACTATTCGATTGAAAGACCGAATCAGATAGGACCCTATTCAATCCGCTATTGCAACGTTTCGAATATTCGCACACCCCTACCAAATTGTGACTGGTGACAGAGCCAATCACTCGCACAAGTTGCCATCAGCTATGAACGACTTCGCTGTTCAAAATTAGCGCTTCTACACATGATGTGAGTAGTAAAAGAACAGCGTTTTGCGGCAGAAAAACAAGAACGCAAGTTGAACGTTACGCCTCCGACGGCGAACACTTTGCGCCCAGAGCGGCAATCAAAGCGTCACTCGTGTTCACCGCGCGGCTTCTGCCCACTCGCCCGGCGCGTGTGTACGAAACTAATCCTCGGCAAACGATTCGCTGGGCAGATTACCCCGCTCGGTCCACCCTCGCGTCGGCCCCCCTTCGTTCTTGCCCGCGCTGCCGCTAAGCGACCCGTCCGACGCCCTGCTCTAGCAAACTGCGCAAATATTGCCTCGCGCTAACGATTGGACGGCTCCGAATGCGACTGAAGGACATCTGCGGAAGGAAAGGAGGGTGACGTAACAACGAGTTCCCTTCGACGGCTTGTAAAGAACGGCGGGTTGCACAACAAGACTGCCACCTTGCCACCTGATTACGACAAGGGGTGCAAGACGCGCACCTGCACCTCTCCGTGCTGCAGCTGCGAGGCGTTCAAAGAAGCGACCTTTGCGCTGGAACCCGCCGCCTTCCTCCAGCCCCTTCGACATGGTGACGGGACGAATTCGGTGGGTGGACAATGATTCCAGAGTTCCTCAACGCGGGGCTGATTTGACACGCCTGGAGAAGCTACCGCGGGAAGACTTATTTTTGTGCTTCTCACGGTTTGGAGTGGCTCGGAACAATGAGCGACGCGCGATCGACAACGTCGATTTTCCGGAACGGCACCACCTTCAACGCCGTCGCTTGGGCTTCGGAATGTGTGTGCCTTTGTGTCTGTAAACTGGTCTTCAGAGCAGCTGCGAGTTGGTGGTGTGTAAACGAACAGCCGCCGCGTCGTGGACGGGCGGATCGAGTGTATCCGCCGCGTCGTGGACGGGCGGATCGAGTGTATAAAAACTGTGGTTGTGCGATTGTTGGAAGCACTTCTCTTGAGCAGTCATGTTAGACTGGTTCACTTCTCTCATGCAGTCCTGTTGGACTAATACTATTTTTCTCAAACAGTCATGTTAGACTGAGTTAATTTTCTGTAAATAAACCCCTTTTTCCTCGTTCTCGATGAGAAGCAGTTCTTCACTTCATCAACGATCTCAGCGTAAATAAGTTGGACGACGGCATGGGCCAGCTACCTTCGAATTCATGCCGTACTCCAATCTTGGCAAAGGACCACGGACGAAGGGATTGAGCCCCCAATCCTGACAACTGGCTGACAGCGGTAGGATGGACTTTGCGACATGGTGCTGTATCTGCGGTGAGTGCTTGGTTTTTGCTTTGACTCTCTAGGCTTCATTTTGTGGTTGTTCTGTTTAGAACAGTAGGGAAGCTAGATTGTTGTGTGTTAGCTAGGTTGTGTTTTACTAGCTAGATTTAGAGAGCAGAATCAAGGCAGTAAAGCAGCAGTCATGGAGTTAAGGACATTGCTGAGAGACGAGTTGTTGATTGTTGGTGAGGAACTGGGCCTAAATGTACGCAAGGAAATGCTCAAATCGGAATTATTGGAGCTAATTTCCAATCAGGCCAGTGAGCAAGATATTGAAATGGGATTGGAACTTCTCAAAAAGAGAGAGAAACGGGAAAAAGAAAGAGAAGAAAGGGACAGAGAAAAGCAAGAGAGAGAGGAACGCGATAAAGATCGCGAGTTTCAGTTACGGAAAATGCAACTTGAACTTGAAAGCAAACGTTTGGAGTTGCCTCAAGGAAGTGAAGGCGCTCTGGGTCGATCAAGTGAGGCAGAATCGTACCGCATGGACAGGCTATTAAAGCCATTTGAGGTCGGGACCGACATAGGCTTGTTCCTAAGCAATTTTGAAAGGACTTGCGAAAAGATGAACTTCGGCCCGAGTACATGGCCACAGCGGTTGCTGTCTATGTTGCCGTGTGAGGCGGCGGAAGTAATCGCCAGACTGAGTGTGCAGGATGCATATGATTATGCAAAAGTTAAGGCTAGTCTCCTGAAGAAATACCGCCTTTCAGCCGAAGCTTTTCGGCAAAGGTTTAGGAGCACAGGCAAGAAAGATAGCGAGGGCTATCCGGAGTTTGCATATAGCTTAAAGGCCAACCTAGTCGAGTGGCTTAAAAGCGCGGAAGCGTACGACAGCAGAGACATGATCATTGAATGCATGTGTCTAGAGCAGTTTTACAAAACCATCCCCCAAGCTGTGAAACTGTGGGTGCAAGACAGAGGTAATGTAAACACTGTGGAAAGGGCGGCTGAATTAGCCGAAGAGTACGCAACCCGTAGAAAGTTGAACGCCGAGGAGGGAAACTGGGACGGTCGAAATGGACCGCGGAAACCATTTCCGTTCAAAAAGGGTGCGCAAACTAGACGATCAGAGCCTGTAGACCTGGCGGAAAAGCCCACAGAAAAGAGCGAGGAGAAACTTAACGGAGAAACCGCACAAAAAGAACAGAAAAGAAAATTCGAATCTGTTAGACCAATTCGCTGTTACAAATGCCACAAACTGGGACATATAGCTGTAAACTGCGAGAAGCCTAGCGTAGTTTTTTCCTACGTGGAGGAAAAAGATGAGAATATGGAACTTTTAAGTCCGTATCTCCACAACCTGCAAGTTAATGGAAAACCATGCCGAGTGCTAAGAGACAGTGCCGCCACGCTGGACATTGTCCATCCGTCTTACGTGATCGTAGAGGACTTCACCGGAGAAGTAGCATGGATAAAACAGGTTGTAGAAGAACACAGCGTATGTCTGCCCATGGCCAAAGTCAAAATCAGTGGACCATTCGGGGAGCTAGAGACTGAGGCTGCAGTTTCCAAATTTTTGTCACTGCAGTATCCCTACATCTTTTCGAATCGTTCGAATCAGTTACTGCGTGACAGAGGGCTCAAACTAGGAGAGGGCATAGTACAGGCATTGACCAGAGGCCAAGCTCGTAAGATCTCGGCGCTTTCGGCTGAAAATGCTCAAGCTCCTCCAGCTGAAGCAGAAAAGGGGATAGCTTCAATCCTCGAATCCGAGCTAGGCCCGAGGGACAAAAGAACAGTTGAGGAGAGCCTGCCAGTTGACCAGCTCAATGAGAGCGTAGCACTAGAGTGTCAGAGTTCTAGCCTGCAGGAAGAGCATGCAGACGCGCTCCCAAGCGAGACAGGGTCGTTATTATCACCGGCCTCAAAGAACTTTGATCAACTCTTACGCGTGGATAGAGAGTCACTGGCAGCTGAGCAAAAGAATGATGAGAGCTTAGCTAAATTACGTAACACAGCTAAAGAAGGCATTGCTAGGCGCAACGTAACGATACATGAGAAAGGAGGTTTGTTGTATCGGCATTACAGAGATCGAAAGGGTAGGATTTTAGATCAGTTAGTCATACCTACTAAGTATAGGGAGGACCTTTTGAGTCTTTGTCATGGAAATGGGTGGTCCGGCCACCTAGGCATAAACAAATCAAAGGAAAGATTGCTTATGGAATACTACTGGCCTGGCTGTTTCAAAGATGTAGAAAACTTTGTAAGATCATGCGACGCCTGCCAGCGTTCTGGTAAACCAGGAGAGACTTGGAAAGCCCCACTGAAGGTAGTGCCCTTAATAACAGAGCCTTTCAGACGACTTGTAATAGACACGGTAGGGCCTCTTCCAAAAACAAAATCAGGCTACAGGTACTTGTTTACCATGCTGTGTCCGGCCACCAAGTTTCCAGAAGCAATCCCTTTGAAAGAGCTCAGCTCCACTGAAGTAGTAGACGCGCTTTTGACAGTGTTTGCACGAGTTGGGTTTCCAGCCGAAATTCAGGCAGATCAAGGGTCAGTATTCACGAGCGCACTGACTTCCACATTCTTGCAAAAGTGCGGGGTAAAGTTAATACACAGTTCTGTCTATCACCCTCAGTCAAACAGTGTAGAGAGGTGGCATTCGGTGCTTAAGCGAGTTTTGCGTGCGCTCTGTTACGAGCACAAGGAGGACTGGGAGAACTGTCTGCCGGCAACTTTGTTTGCTTTGCGAACGGTTCCACATGAAGCGACAGGGTTCTCTCCAGCAGAACTAGTGTATGGGAGGACACTCCGTTCTCCACTGAGAATGTTAAGAGAGATGTGGGAGGAAAGTGGGGAGAGTCCAACCGTGGTTGAATACGTGCTGAATTTACTGGAACGGCTAAGCGCAACCCAAGAACTAGTCGGAAAGAACATGGCACTAGCTCAAAAGAACGCCAAATTCTATTACGACAGGAATGCGAGGCTTCGTACGTTTAACGCCGGAGACCAGGTAATGATCCTCAAACCTTCAAGAAAGAACAAGCTTGAAGTTCACTGGGACGGGCCCGTTAAAGTGTTGCACAAACTTTCAGAAACTAACTATGCTTTGAGAATGCCCGGTCGCAGGAAGGAAGTGAGGATATATCACTGTAATTTGATGAAGCCGTATGTAGAGCGGAGCGGAGTCGTTAACTATACTGTCAAAGAGCCGGATGGCATTGGTACCCAGTTTAAGGAGTATAGGACGACATCCAACTCTGAAATCGGCCTAGAAGAAGTAGTAGAACACTCGGTAAGCTCGCATGCTCTAAGACCCGAGCAACTAGATGAGCTAAAAGGGGTGTTAGGGGAATATATCGACAGATTTAGCGATCGGCCGGGTAGAACCGAACTGATAACGCATGAAATTGAGCTGACCTCTGCCGAACCAGTAAGATCAAAACCTTACAGGGTGTCTCCAAGACAGAGAGAGATTATGGAGGCAGAGATACAGCGCATGCTAGAGTTGGGAGTTATTGAGCCCGCTGAGAGTGACTACACGTCACCGCTAATACTCGTAGAAACCCCTAACAAGGACCCTCGTCCGTGTGTTGACTACAGGAAGTTAAATGCGATCACTAGGGATCAGCTGTACCCGATACCCAACATTGAGGAACGAATTGAAAGAGTTAGCGCTGCTAAATACATTTCAACTATAGATCTCGTGCGGGGGTACTGGCAAGTTCCCCTTTCAGAAAGTGCCAGCCGCTATGCCGCATTCATCTCGCCTGTAGGCACTTTTCGCCCTCTCGCACTCAGCTTCGGGCTGAAGAACGCGCCGTTTAGCTTCTCTAAGTTAATGGATATTGTCCTAAAGGACTTGCAGGAGTTCGCCTTACCTTATCTTGATGATGTGGCCATTTTTTCGGACAGCTGGGAACAACACGTATCGCACCTCAAACAGGTGTTCTCACGGTTGAGGGAAGCCGGCTTAACGATGAAAGCGGAAAAGTGTAGGTTTGGTTGTTCGCAGGTTACTTATCTGGGCCATGTTGTTGGTCAGGGCATGAGACGGCCGGCTGAGCTGAAAATAGCTACGATTAGAGATTTTTCTCAGCCGCGCACGAAAACGGACGTTCGTTCATTTTTGGGACTTGTGGGGTACTATCAACGGTACATTCCGAATTACTCGCAATTGGCAAGTCCATTAACAGACGCCCTCCGAAAGGGAGCACCGAGTAACGTACTCTGGGATAAGGACAAAGAGAACGCTTTCCAAAGTTTGAAAACGCTATTGGTTTCTCGCCCTGTGCTTCGCGCGCCAGACTACACAAAGGAATTCATAGTTCAATGCGACGCAAGCGACAGAGGTATGGGCGTGGTACTTAGTCAGGTCGGCGACGATAACGAGGAGCATCCTATCCTCTACGCCAGCCGTAAACTAAATGTAAGAGAGGAAGCCTACAGCGCTTCAGAGAAGGAATGCGCTTGTTTGGTTTGGGCCGCCCAGAAGTTGTCGTGTTATTTGTACGGAGCGAAGTTCATCTTCGAGACCGACCACTGTCCTCTGACGTGGCTCAATCAAATGTCACACAAAAACGGCCGCTTGCTCCGATGGAGCCTCACTCTCCAAGAGTACAACTTCTCCGTTAGATATAAAAAGGGAAAGTTGCATAGCAATGCGGATGGTTTGAGCAGGCTAATTTGAATTCTGCGTTTGGGGGTCCCGCCTAAATTTTAGGGTTACTAGTGTTAATTTTATTAAGCGAAGAAGATCCCCTCTCGTTTAGCAGGATTCCCTCCATGATTGCTGAATTTGTCAGCAGGAATTTGCTTCAGAAATTGGCATAGTGAAATGCCGCATTTTTTTTGTTTCTGCACTTATGTTGTTGTTGTTTTTTTGAAGCCTAGCGAGTCTAAAGTGAGAGCCAATGCACGTCATCTCGGCGCAGAGCCGTGTTGTGGGGTTCATTTTGCAGTTGCCTGTCCTTGTTGGATGTTTTGGGGCGGTGACATCAATGCACAGGTGGTCGCTGCGAGCCAAGACATCAATCCCCCCCTGACCAGCAGCCATTCTCTTCCTGCCTAGCGGTTGTCAGCGCTAGACAGTCGAGACTTTTGGGGCCATGGAGGCGCTGTAAAGAACGGCGGGTTGCACAACAAGACTGCCACCTTGCCACCTGATTACGACAAGGGGTGCAAGACGCGCACCTGCACCTCTCCGTGCTGCAGCTGCGAGGCGTTCAAAGAAGCGACCTTTGCGCTGGAACCCGCCGCCTTCCTCCAGCCCCTTCGACATGGTGACGGGACGAATTCGGTGGGTGGACAATGATTCCAGAGTTCCTCAACGCGGGGCTGATTTGACACGCCTGGAGAAGCTACCGCGGGAAGACTTATTTTTGTGCTTCTCACGGTTTGGAGTGGCTCGGAACAATGAGCGACGCGCGATCGACAACGTCGATTTTCCGGAACGGCACCACCTTCAACGCCGTCGCTTGGGCTTCGGAATGTGTGTGCCTTTGTGTCTGTAAACTGGTCTTCAGAGCAGCTGCGAGTTGGTGGTGTGTAAACGAACAGCCGCCGCGTCGTGGACGGGCGGATCGAGTGTATCCGCCGCGTCGTGGACGGGCGGATCGAGTGTATAAAAACTGTGGTTGTGCGATTGTTGGAAGCACTTCTCTTGAGCAGTCATGTTAGACTGGTTCACTTCTCTCATGCAGTCCTGTTGGACTAATACTATTTTTCTCAAACAGTCATGTTAGACTGAGTTAATTTTCTGTAAATAAACCCCTTTTTCCTCGTTCTCGATGAGAAGCAGTTCTTCACTTCATCAACGATCTCAGCGTAAATAAGTTGGACGACGGCATGGGCCAGCTACCTTCGAATTCATGCCGTACTCCAATCTTGGCAAAGGACCACGGACGAAGGGATTGAGCCCCCAATCCTGACAGGCTGGCGTCGTCATTTGCGCGTCTCAAAGCGCCTTCGGTCGGTCGGTCGCTCGTTGTCCGCGACCATTTGAGAGCCGAACGACGGATTTCGCGACGTTTCTGCGAAACGCGGGTCAAAAGAATACGTGCGCGCGCAGGGCAAAAGCACTGCTCTCTCGCAGAGGCAGTCAGGCGTGGAGGCGAGCGCTTGAAATTGCAAAGGCGGCGCGGGATCGCCATTGACTTCGTGACCTTTTTTTTTCTTTTTATTATCCTTATACGCAAATCGGCAAGCGCGCTGACGCCCATTGGAGACGCCGCAACCTCTGAGGCGACGACGGCATCGGCTCATTAGCGACGCGCGTCCCACGCAGAGGCATCGGGAGCGTGCGTTTGACGCGTCCAAATGCGGGGGACGAGGGGTTCGTTGGCCGCCGCTGCTCAAATAGAAGCTGGCGCACGCGAGCATGTACGAATGCGCAGGCACAAAACATGCGCAAATTGCACGACATGGTTATTTCCTATAAAAAGGCAAGCAGGAGCGCTTTTACTGTACGTTCTGGAACGGTCGCCTTCGCTCATTGAAATGCCGCCTTCAGTCTGTCGACACCTTGAAGAATAACATGTTAAAAAAGAAAGATACGCGTTGTGCTTGATGAGGATGTGCCTCAGAATGGTTTATTCGAGTGGCATACAAGCGTCGTACACGCTTAAATAACAAACGAGGCGTTGCTGCGCTTAAATGTGTTACACAGCTGTGTGAACGTTTCAATGCACTTCGTACTCTAATGTAAAAATTTGAGCTGCTGGAATGGTCAGCGATACAATTCTCAATCGGTCTTGGTAATTGCCGAGTTATCACTTATTTAGTCTATACGGGCCGTCATACGAAGAATTTCGTTTCATTAAAACATTGAAATATTGGCTCAAAGCGCATTTACAAATAAATTGTTCGCTTTGAGATTGGATTGGATTGCAAGAACTTTAATAAAGGTCCTGCTGGACGCCCTTCAGCGCGCAGTGGGCGTCTCCCACGCAGGGAGCGACAGGGAGTACATGGCGGCCGCTGCGCGAGCCTGCTGGACGGCCCATTGCTTGTGTTGTAGGAGCAGGCTTCGTATGGTCTTCTGCCACTTGTCGCAGGTAGAGTCGGGCAGATCCAGAAAATAAAACTTTTAATTCTTCGCCACTGCTGACGTAAGGCGGGAGGTCGAAGATAACGCCAAACACGATCATTTCTCCTGTAAAGCTGTCTTGTTTAGTCATTCTCAACACGTAGAAGGGAATAGAATCCACAATGAGTAATTAGAAGGATAAAGAAGGACCATCCCTCAATACCGGAAAGTTTTTATTTGTCGCTACTTTACCTGAACTGTAAAATCAAGTCACGTACAGTAATTTGTTCATGGCTAGTAAAGGTCATATTTCAGTAGTAATAAAAGGATATATATTGTAATTTACAAATTCTAGACCCAAAGTCCGAAAGTTAGATTCGCCAGTTGGAGAATATCGCAAAACTGGTATCATCCTGCGGCTTCGTCCTAAGTGAAACCAACTTGTGAACTTCACGTCTAGAATTTGTTAATTGCAATATTTGCCTTACGGTAACCAGGTGAAAACTTAATTAGAGAATTTCAATTATTTAGTTGATTATGCATCTCTATTTTTTATGCAAGTCATGTCCGCCTTTTCGAGTACACCAGCTCATGCGCTAGAATTGGGTTATTTGCCGCTGGCAACCTTTAAAAAATTGTGAAAGTGTTCGCTGAAACACCCACTATTTGTTGCACTGAGTGTCATCAGGGAAGATAATCGCAATCGAATATTTTGCCGCGCCGGTTGCGAGTGGGCTCTTCCTCCTAGTGGTGACGACATGTTTGTCCAGTTTTCCTACTATATATATATATATATATATATATATATATATATATATATATATATATATATATATATATATATATATATATATATATATATGTATATATTGTCCACATATAATTGTCTATTGTACAATTTTACCACCCCAGTACTGTATGTTAGCGCATTTCTTACATTGTATCATTTCTATCTGTACGTACATATGTATGCTAATTATTCTATATTATAATCTTTTAGTGTAGTCTCCCCCTCACACAATGCCTCGAAGAGCCGGCAATATATTTTAATATATATTCATTGGGAATATCTACTTTACCTGACTAACGTACTGTAGAAAAGCTCACTTACTGGGCATCTTGCCGTTTGCATTGTTTATATTTAAATAATTCAAAACCACGCTTTTGCCTTTAAGATACTCTGTAAGCAACGTGACCAAGCAATGTGTGTTGGAAATGCGCCATTGTTACATAAACCTAGGTGCAAAAAAAAAAAAGAAAACTTATTTAAAGGCTTGTGTCCGAAGCTGGCCAAGTCATGATTCCGCTGATGTGAACCATGTCGTGTAACGACACAGTATGCCCCAATGAAATATCTGTGCGCCTGTATTTGATGTAAAATTATTATTAATAGATTGCTTTGAGTAATTATGTGTCAACTACCTCATTTTGTTCTTCATCATTGGTGCTTATGCTTACTTCCCTGCTGCCGATTGCCTGAGCGACCATAAAGTTCACGAAAGTTTCCAGCGCGCAAGAAAAGCTGGTCCCGAGGATTGAGGGGAAGAGTTTAGCGTAAAATAAACACAAACTATTGAAAACGGCACAGTTTAAAAATCACTTCAGTTTCTCCCTTTAAGAAACTGCAGGAGTTGTAAGGACGTTGTCATCTATGTAGGTTCGAATAGAAACCGCAGAGACAGCAACGACAGCAACCTGATTCATGGAAAGCCTGCTACTTTGCAAGTAAGCTCCTCCCTCAAGTGGAGTTTTCGCGTGCCCAGCATTCCGACAGTCAACGGGACAAAAATCTGCGGAATGCACGTGATGCTTCCCAGCTGCGTGATGGATGCCGCTGGTCTTAGAGCTACGACCTTTCTCAACAATGCGTCTACTTTCTTTTTGTTCCCTTTTTTGTGAGCCTGTCCGGAATGCTCCCAAGAGACAATGTGTACAAGGAAATGGAACACACACACAAAAAAATTACTCTACAAAAAAAATTGCCTTGCCGGTGTACGCAACGCGAAAGCCTTTGGGAGTAGAGGTATAGCCTTAGGAAATAGACGCTATCCGACAGAAACAAGAAGTTGAGCTATAGAATCAGCAACGGCTATTTGGTTGTTGTCGTGATATTTGGAAACCGATAGGTATAGGAGTTGCTTTACTTGCAAACTTGGAACCGTGGCACACTTCTTTTATGGCAAGATGAAGAATCGTTGCCTTTTCTAAGCCTTTTTATCTCAAAACGTAAGGAGGTAGCACCAGTTAGATGAACAGAGCGAATGCGGTTTGTTTAACATCTGAGGAACCTAAGAAAACTGAAAGTAAGGTAGGTCGTGGTAGCAGGGAGATGTGAGCGGGACTGGATGTTATTGGCAGTGCCGTATGGTGAAACTGTTACTTTTTCGTCTCTCGTTTGCTAACTCTTGCCTTCCTTGCTACGACCACGCAGTAACCGAGCCTGCATTTCCATCAGGCTTTCTGGTCCTACAGAGTATTTCAAGTGAATGCGCTCAGGCTCGTGTTTGAGTTAGCGAGTTAGTCGCCTCGTTAACTCAAACAACCTTCGCGTCATTTAGAGTTCAACATTACGTTAGGTCTGTGTATCCTAGACAGACAGACAGACAGACAGACAGACAGACAGACAGACAGACAGACAGACAGACAGACAGACAGACAGACAGACAGACAGACAGACAGACAGACAGACAGACAGACAGACAGACAGACAGACAGACAGACAGACAGACAGACAGACAGACAGACAGACAGACAGACAGACAGACAGACAGACAGACAGACAGACAGACAGACAGACAGAACGACAGACAGACAGACAGACAGACAGACAGACAGACAGACAGACAGACAGACAGACAGACAGACAGACAGACAGACAGACAGACAGACAGACAGACAGACAGACAGACAGACAGACAGACAGACAGACAGACAGACAGACAGACAGACAGACAGACAGACAGACAGACAGACAGACAGACAGACAGACAGACAGACAGACAGACAGACAGACAGACAGACAGACAGACAGACAGACAGACAGACAGACAGACAGACAGACAGACAGACAGACAGACAGACAGACAGACAGACAGACAGACAGACAGACAGACAGACAGACAGACAGACAGACAGACAGACAGACAGACAGACAGACAGACAGACAGACAGACAGACAGACAGACAGACAGACAGACAGACAGACAGACCGACCGACCGACCGACCGACCGACCGACCGACCGACAGACAGACAGACAGACAGACAGACAGACAGACAGACAGACCGACAGACAGACAGACAGACAGACAGACAGACAGACAGACAGACAGACAGACAGACAGACAGACAGACAGACAGACAGACAGACAGACAGATAGATAGATAGATAGATAGATAGATAGATAGATAGATAGACAGATAGACAGATAGACAGATAGATAGATAGATAGATAGATAGATAGATAGATAGATAGATAGATAGATAGATAGATAGATAGATAGATAGATAGATAGATAGATAGATAAACAGTGGACCCTAGAAAGCTTTCCCTTTCTGTGCAGCCAGTAACAGCAGTCAGTAAAACCGAGAGTCCCAATGCTGGGCTGTAAATGCGAATGCTGGGTTGCACAGATACTCAGTTTTTTCTCAGAGAAATTTTGTGGTTGACTTTACGTCACAAAGCAGTGATGTGGCTTTGAAACAAACCGCAGTGAGGGACTCAGTGTTAGTCTTGACCACCTGCTACTTCTTTTTCTTACGCGCAACTAAATCTAGGTATACGAGCGTTTTAGTGTTACGCCGGAATCTAAACACGCCGCATCGTGGCACGGACTCGAAACCAGTAGCTGAATGCGATGGCCACTGGGCTAGCGCATCGGATAAGGTTTGATGTAAATGGGATACTCCGACCACATGTGCCTTGAAACGCTGTGCGAACAAGACTAATCCATGATTTCCTTCCCTCGCCCATCAGGTTGAGACAGCGTAATCGTACGTCATTTCTTTCCACTCCCCACATCGAAACTGAGTAACGTAACGGAGTAATCGGGATTGCACGTTGGTTTTGACGGCATAAACCGCACGCCGTGTCACCAATTCTTCCGGTCAGCCACGCCGTGTTAAGCGTCGTCGTAAAAGCGAACCTTTGCCGTCGTCCGGAAGAAGTCCAGTCGAGAGAAACGAAAACTCCCTACACGAAAGAAACGCTGTGAGGAGAAAAAAAACGAGGGCACCTTTTAGCTGTCTTGGTAGGGACACCTGCATAACACTTGAGTTCTGGAGATTGAATGCATGAATGCTTGCAGGTAAACAGCTAAGTGAAGGGCGATTTCTTTCTATTTCAAGTGTTTTGCAACATAGGAAGGTCATAGAAGCCTAACTAAGCGGCATTAAGCCTTGTCAGCTGACAAGATGGTAAGTTACGAGTGTCCGATTATGATGCTTATAATAGAGCAGGTAGTGAACCCGACAGGTGGTACACAAGCACTGCCTGTAGTTACGTGATGTCGTGCTTTTTTGAGCGATGCTCTCTAGGGGAGTTTTCCAACGCTTTTCTTGTGGGGCCGGTGACGTAGTCATAATGGAGGATGCCTAGGTACATTCAGAGAGTGGAGCGGACGTAGCATATGGAAACATGCGCAGAATATACAGCAGGAAGCATGGAAGACCTTAGCTTAGATGTAGTAAGAGTTTGAAAATATCCCGTTCTTACAAGGAACTGGAATGAATATAGCAAAGAATTTGCAGTGTCTTGGGTCTTCGGGCATCCGTAAACCATACACCTAAGACTGAAGTGCCTAGGAACTCTCTTATACAGCGTAGGTAGGTGCCCTAGCGGCCTGAGAATTTGCATACATTTGCGAGTGGTTTTATCCTGTCATATACCAGCGCCCCTTATAAAATGTATAAGTAGCTTTTGTTACATGGATTCGAAATTGTGAAGGCATAGCTTTTTAGGAGTGTACTGGTGGGGTACGCTGTTCTGCAGGAGAGAAAGCTGTCAGGAAAAAAAATGACTTATAGAATAAACAATAGCTATAAATAGTCAACTTGTTATGCGCCATTTTCTTGCTTTATTGCGCTGCTGGAACAAGCTCCTCGACCAAGAGGGAGAGCTAATTTGTGCGACCATGCAGATCATTTTGGTTTCAAAATGAGTGTGCAAGCACTATTGCCTTCTACTGCGATAGCTATTCGCAAAAACTTTCATTTTCTTGGTACTCCTGAGGAAATTGTTACGTTATCTACGTCTACACTTATCAAGCAACGAATAATAAAACCCTTAGGGTGTAGGAAAATGCTGATTTACGATCGCTCATGAGAACACCGAATTTCCCGTAGTATGCGCTTACAATTACAACACGCGCATCTTCTTTGAGTGCATTACCCGAGACCCACGTAGCCAATCAAGTCGGCGTGCGCTCATCTCGCTTGGCGCTGGAAATGACGTGTCAACCAATGTGGTTGGGCAGCCTGAGAACGTACGTGCGTTTGTAGAATAAAGCATTGTAACCAAGTTATTCACAAATGGAAGGTTGAAAACTAAGCAGGTTCGTGTTACGTTTCGAGCTCAGCGTCGTGTCGAGATAGCAAGTCGCAGCACAGTATTTGAGTGATGTAAGCGGTTTAGAAATGGTCGGGCGTCTGTGGAATATGATCTCGGAAGACACGGCTCGTTGGCAGTGAAACACAAGACCATGATCTTTTGCGAAAAAATGCGGGAATTTTTATGCTGGTTTCCTCCTAGCCTTTATGATTATCGGCAAGAGGTACTGCTGTGAGGTTTTGCAACGTGTGTAGATGGCGCACTGTGAGGAACAAAAGGCCTTGCTTGATTACTATGGGCGTTATCTCCACCGTTGTACAATGCACGCCGGAATACAGCGCACCGCACAATGTGCACCTTCCGGGATCTCAGTTGGGAGGTACTTCCGTATGTGCCATGCAGTGCAGACCTCGCTGCAAGCCGTTTTCAATTGTTCGCAGCACTGAAATATTCCTGAGAGACCTGCAGTTCACCATAGACAATGAAGTAAAGAAGGCTGTCCGTTCACGACGACGATGCAAGGAGAAATCTTTCCATGCTGCTGGCATTTATGTTTCCTTGAAGAGCAAAGATTAACGCGTTAGTTACAAGGGGGATTACCTCAAGCAATCAGGTCACTTTCACAAGTGTAAACATCTCGCCTAATTCTGAAGATTAAAGAGTTTGGGTTAAACGAGCTATGAACTTTACAAAGATGGCTTAAAAATTGGAGGACGCTTAAGCTTCGCCTTCAAGAGTGGAACGCGATAGCGTTCCCGTCGACCCGCCAATGGGTGTAAGACAATGGACTACAGGGCAGCCATCACTTACGAGGCGCCCCGCATCAGACGCGGTGAGCGTCGAGCCATATGGTCGAGCAACGCGGCGTTCGGCGCAGCAATGAAACGTGCGCCTGAGCAAGCGGAGCGAACCAAAGAACTCGGTATCCCGGAGGGGGAAATGATGCACGCCAGCCAAACGCCGTGATCGGCACGGGCAGAGAGATAGAGAGATAGTGATCTAAAGAAAGGAAGGACGCTTGATTCTGCGGAGGGAGCGAGGCGAAGCGTTGTCAGGGGAGAGAGTCCGAACCGCGACAGCTCCAATGCGCGCGTGGCGCGCCATCTGTCGGGGCAGCGCCGTACATGGAGAGGAGGGGCTCTTCTGTGTTTGCCGCAAGATGGCTCTCCGTGTGCGGAAAGCGCAGAAGAAATGCAGCGAAACGCACTTCGCTACTCGTGTAATTGCGACTTCTGTAAGTTACATGTTCATAATTACCTATATACACCACAGTATAACTTTCCACGGCTCGTTTCGAAGGCAACACCGCATTCACTAGAGGCGCGTTTGTACCTTTTGGAAGCATCGAAATCGTGGCTGAGTGGTAGCGTCTCCGTCTCACACTCCGGAGACCCTGGTTCGATTCCCACCCAGACCATCTTGGAAGTTGCTTTTTATTTATGGAGTGCCTGCCGTGATTTATCGCTCACGGTCAACGCCGCAAAAACGCTGACGCCGGCACCGACGCCGACACCCGACGCCGACACCCGACGCCGACACCGACGCCGACGACACCGGCTTTTCTGCGACACGAGCTCCTTAACGCTATCGCGTTAAAACGCTGACGCCGACGCCGACACCCGACGCCGACACCCGACGCCGACACCGACGCCGACGACACCGGCTTTTCTGCGACACGAGCTCCTTAACGCTATCGCGTTAAAACGCTGACGCCGACGCCGACACCCGACGCCGACACCGACACCGACGCCGACGACACCGGCTTTTCTGCGACACGAGCTCCTTTACGCTATCGCGTTAAAACGCTGACGCCGACGCCGACACCGACGCCGACACCCGTCGCCGACACCCGACGCCGACACCGACGCCGACGACACCGGCTTTTCTGCGACACGAGCTCCTTAACGCTATCGCGTTAAAAACGCTGACGCCGACGCCGACACCCGACGCCGACACCGACGCCGACGACACCGGCTTTTCTGCGACACGAGCTCCTTAACGCTATCGCGTTAAAACGCTGACGCCGACGCCGACACCCGACGCCGACACCCGACGCCGACACCGACGCCGACGACACCGGCTTTTCTGCGACACGAGCTCCTTAACGCTATCGCGTTAAAACGCTGACGCCGACGCCGACACCGACGCCGACACCCGACGCCGACACCGACGCCGACGACACCGGCTTTTCTGCGACACGAGCTCCTTAACGCTATCGCGTTAAAATAAACCACGTTCACATAGAACTGCAGCAGAATTGTTTGTAGAGCTGAATTTCCGGTACCTCATTTGAGGAAATATTCTGCGTGAGACATATAGCGACTACTGCCTGTCTTCACTGCGGGTGTAATAGCGCATGTGTTCTCGACGCTGGTCGACTACAATATTTTGTTGACACTTCTTAGCATAATTATGAAAAAGAAAAAGGAAAAAATGAGGCCTACGTACAAGAAAGTGCTTGCTGACGTTACAAATGCCAAAATAATGAAGTGTCTGTTTTTGTTGAACAATACAAAGATGAGACGGGAAGGCTGCGCTAATGTTTGCCCCCGTAGCATCCCTGCTGCTAAAAGTCTATTTAGGACTCGTTCGCTCTGATGCCATAGTAACATATGGGTTTACTTGGGAATGCAGGATCAAGTAGAACGTAACAGTAACCTGTTACGACGAGGTGAAACGGGATATATGTGTTTTTCAACATATGTAAAATTCTGGATTTACATTGCCTCTGTTGTATCAAGCAGTACTTGTTGCCTTCGACGTTTCTTGCTTGCTTTCAGTGTCCGCTGTTGCCTTCCCTTCTCTTCCCCTACATCTAGTTCTGCATGCTTTCACCTCTATGTACTTGATAACTGAGCCGGCGCAACGAATAATGCTGACTGCGGTAAAGCGCGCATGTTCAAGGACAAAATCATTTCGAATAACTAATCAAGCGGTGAATGCTGGTTGAGAGTTGAATCTACTGTTCGAGAGGGTTCATGGGAACAACCCGTCCGTTTCAAGGCGCATTTTTCATACGAAGGTTACTGAGTGTTGTATCAGCTTCGTATAGGCTGAATTAATCCCTATATAAAAATGACCCCTGCGTCTACGCACATAAATGTAATACGAACGATAAGTGGCGTTTGTGCCACCGTGCTTATTAAGGCGCTCTTTGCAACCAAGAGAGTACTTGTGCAAGTGCATTAATCAATGCACGGTATAAAAAATAAAGAACGGTGCTCACGCAAAAGAAAAAGAAAAAATGGCTGTGGCTTAGGTAAGGTTAAACCCAGGATGCGAAGCATACTAGCCTTTATTTTAGTTGTTGAACCACTGTTTAGCCTGGTGAACTGCTGTTGCTTGGCTATATTTGGTTCGGCTAGACGAAGAAACAACTCATGCATTACTTCTTCGCCTTCAAGAGTGGAACGCGACAGCGTTCCCGTCGACCCGCCAAGGGGTGTAAGACAATGGGCTACAGGGCAGCGACTACGCGCCCCGCATTGGACGCGGTGAGCGTCGAGCAAAGCAGCGTTCGGCGCGGCAACGAAATGTGCGCCTGAGCAAGAGACGCACGCCTTAGAAACAGCGCGTTTCTAAGGCAACACCGCATTCACTAGAGGCGCTTTTGTACCGCTTTGAAGCGTTGTACTCGTGGCTCAGTGGTAGCGTCTCCGTCCCACACTCCGGAGACCCTGGTTCGATTCCCACCCAGCCCGTCTTGCAAGAGTTGAGCCAAAGCCACTTCTCCTCTGTCGTGACGTCACGGTGTCACGTGATTTCATGGTCACCGCCGCGCCTGAGGAGCTGGGTTGAGCCCTCGTTCTCCTCTGTCGTGACGTCACGGTGTCACGTGATTTCATGGTCACCGCCGCGCCTGAGGAGCTGGGTTGAGCCCTCGTAATATGCTTCGCATAAAATGAAACTGTCGATTTTAAACAGTTGAAGGCGTCTACACGTCATTTTGGTTTTGTCATGAGGCAAACTTTGTTATGCAAACAAATTTAAGTTATGCTTAGCATCATATAATTTCTTAGCACGTTCGTTCTAAATGCACGGAGAAGTGAAACTTCAGAGGAGTTGCAGGGCAATGTTCTTACAAAAAAAAAAACGAATCCTAATCTACAGTAATAGGTCCACGGCTGCTGGGAGCACGAACCGAGATGACTTAAAGGTGAAGGAGGCAAAAATCGTTCTAAGAGATGATTATAAAACGCGTCAAACAGAACATATACGTCCGATGCTAGGAAAGCTTAAAAACCTAAAGCATGAGTCCATTACGCCACTCAGGGCAATTTCAGTCCGGAATTCTACGTATGGGATACCAACAAGATCGCAGAAAAGAAGAAAAATGAAGGTCTTTCAGGCGCCGCATTCCATACGAAAAGTACACGTCTCGCTTTGAATTCCAAAAACCAGGGACAGCAATTCGGGCGCTGTTTTCTGTTCCGCAATGTCGCCCTCGTTCCGGCGGCAACCGACGACTTGCCACGCTTATCTCGCTGCCCTTGGCTTCTCCTTCGGCGGGATTAATTTCCGCTTCCTCAGTGCGTGGCACTTCCGGTTCTCTTCCGGGACGGACAGGAAACGGCCTGCCAAGCGCCGGTCGCGACTCCCGTCCCGTGGCTATACCACTGATAATTTGTGCCCTCCTCCTCCGTGGGTCCATTTCTCTTTCTCAACTGTCTGCATTCTTCTCGCCTTGCTTCCTTCCTGCGGCCCAGTGGAAATCGCCCAAGACGCCTAAGCGACCCCTGCCGGAACACTTGGCCACAACCATGCAGCGGCGGAGACGCGGTTGGTCGCCAAAGGGATGGTATGCTGGCTCTCGCCGCGAATGTTTACTGGCCTGTTTACAATCTGGGCCGACTTAATAAAGGAGCTGCATCGCCAAGGATGCGCGTACTGCAGCGTGTGTAGTGGAAGTTGCTAAAAGCGGGTAGTTACAGCCTGACGGTGCGGAAACATGTAACTAATGGATGAGCATAACGTTGTGCCCGCCCCCCCCCCCCACCCGCCACCCTCGCAAGTTTTGGACCATCTTGATTTCTTTTGCCAATTTTGCGCGCCTGACATAGTTTTCGCCTTTTAGTTAAACACAACGAAATTTGGTGCATTACTGCTTCGAGCTCGATAGTTCTTTTTTGCTTTTGCCGTTGCTGCTTTTCTTTCTAGCACGTGTTCTTTCTTTAGCAATGCTAATCTTTCGTAATAGTGCTATTTAAAAAAATAAAGGTAGATATAACGCGCTTGTAGAAACCAACGTTAACGCAAGGTGTCTTGAAGCATCTAATACGAATCTACTGCGAAGAAACACTTGATGTATGCAAATTGTCTGGATCAAACGCACTTCTCTGGAACTCTGAGTACTGTGGCTTGGAGGGCCTTTTACGAATACATTTGCTTGCCGCATCGGAATGGCTAGCGGTGCTGCCTGTGATAGTTGCGTCGGCGAGGAAACGATCGAACATATCCTCGGCTATTGTCCCCGCTACAGCTCCTAGAGACAGTCGCTCGTGACGGAGTTAGCACGCCTCGACGACCAGCCGCTTTCTGAGCAGACAATGTTATAGTGCCGGCTAATGCGATACAAAAAGCGATGAAGGCACTACTGAAGTTTTTGCGGACAAGCGACCTGTTCAAACGACTGTGACAGCTGTGACACTCCTGAGTCCACACACGTGCGTGTGTGTGTGTGTGTGTGTGTGTGTGTGTGTGTGTGTGTGTGTGTGTGTGTGTGTGTGTGTGTGTGTGTGTGCGCGCGTGTGTTTCCGCTTTTTTCTGTAATATCCCTCACTTTCTATGTCTGTGCATTTGTATTTATCTTTCTGCCTCCCCTTACTCCTTCCCCAGTGCAAGGTAGCAAACTGCATATCGATAATCCGCTTAATTTCCCGGCCTTTGATATCGCATTAATCACTCTCTTTCTCTCTATCTCTCTCGTTAGGTTAAGGGAAACGTTATTTTAATGCAGTGCAATGTACAATCTTATGCAGCATTTACTTAGAGCAGAAGTGCAACTTCTAATGTCTTGTAATGTTTGTGTTTATGCACTATGACGTTCGGAATCTATGCCAGAATTCACACAGCTGTTGATTCAGATGGACAATGTGAGTCATCGACGCAGATATGTTAAGAGAACGAAGTGATGTGTAGTGTTTCTGAAGGGAAGAGGGGTGAGGGGAGATTGGAGCTGGGAGAAACTTGATCCATAAGAAATACATTTAAGGCTGTCATCTCCCCTTGTATCATAGTGGCGCAAACCGAGTGTTCCAAAAATCTGGTAGCACAAATATATGAACTATACGAAAAGCAAACAAGCTGCTGAAAAGTCGTGTGTATTCTAGGAAGATGTGTGTGCTCTTCCAAGGTACCCATTACCCGACATACTTTCCGGTGTTATGTACGGGTTTATTGTCGGAAAATGCAGAACCTAAGTGCGCTAACTGAGACTACTTTGTTGCTTATTCCATGCTGTAAACGCTGGAGCGTCCGATGGTTCATATACAGCTTTAATGAATGGGTTAGCCCAAATTACAAAAATGAAATAATCCCTTTATAGCGCTCTTGCATTATGAGGTATGTTTGCATTAAAGATAAATACAAGGCTAAATTTTACATGGAGGTGTTATGTCGTGATATATTGTTTGATTACGAAGAGAACAGAAACGCTGACTCGAACTACTTTGACGATCATCGTGCATCAAATATATAGAACATCAACAAACACTCCCTGAGAGAGGTGGACCAACGGAATGGAAACCACGATTGGGTAAGCAAAGAAACCTTCACTTTACAAAGCGTCTCAGGAAAGATATTTCGTAGGCTTTCTTTAGTCACGGTGCTTCGTTACAGCGACGTTGGCAGAAATGGTCCCACTAAATAACGCATCAAGGCTAGTGCTAAAATTCTAGTCTATAAGGAAGTGGGTGCCTAGATGACTCTTAAGTAGCTTTAGAACATCATTATTTAAGCAGCCTCGCGCGCGCTCATGAGAGAATAATTGATGCAGGAACATAAATTGTAACCATTCTTGTTTTCAAATATGTCTGCTCGCTTTCCTTTGGCACACCGAAGCTACTACATCTCCCTATTGCCAGAACTGGTCACTCAGTGGAGCGGATGATAATAAGTGAGCCGAATCAAAGGGAAATAATTGTTTAGAAAACATGTTTCCAGGCTACTATCAGATGCGTACAAACCACGTGCTTGTTGGCGCAGTCGTTGCATATTGCTGTTGCGTGCCCTTCGATGCAAGTAAAGCGTTCTGAATTCCCACACCGCGTTTTAATTGCGAAGCATTTCTTTGCCTAGGCGGAGCCAAAGTCAAACGCGAGAGCGCTCGTGTGGCGGTGTGCCCGCCCGATCGCCGCTGTTGGCTCGGCGCCTCCTTGCTGCACTCGCCGGTGCGCGTGTGCGCGCTACCAACACACGTTGCTCAGTTGCGCTAGCTACGCTATGTTGCGTGCAGGCGTCTACTTGCAGATACAACAAGGGGCCTTCGAGATAATCAAGCGGAGGAGAGACGGAAGAGTGTAAAGGCTCTGCAGAAGAGGCATTGCAGAGCAGAGAGAGATATAGATACGAGCTTTTAAAGCGAAGTTTGCTTTGCCTCTTTTCCCGACTTTCCGGACGCAGCTGTCGCTGGAATGGTCTTGCTCGCACGCGCCGCTGGGTTTCTTGCACCCCCATCAGATGGCGCTCGCCTCGGCACATCCCGGCCGCCGCCGCCGCGCCAGCGTTTTACAGTTCATGCCTATGGCACGCACTGTGTTTCCTTTGTTATGCGACAAAAATGCAGGTGATATGCTGTGGAGGTCACGTGGCGGGCTGTGATAGTGTAAGCATTACAATAGTTCACAGGCTGAAGAGAGCGCTTGGAGTTGGCGTCTCAACAGTGTGCTGGCCACGTATGCCGAAGGAGCCCGTAAAAATGTGCCAGCAAGATGGCTCCAAAGCGTGCACTCAGCGTTGAGCACATCGAGGCACGAAAGGAGCGTCGCGTGGAACAGAGGGGTCTTCGCTAAGCATCGAGACGTGGTGCAGTCCGCAAATACGATGCATACATATAAATATAATAAATAATTGAATTAGGTACCGCTCCACAATTCAAATAAAAATTAACACTTATGCCACGATGCGATGTGTCACATGAGTCAATGATACTGCTCAGCCTTCTCAGAGATATTGAAAAGTGACGGACAACATCTCCACAAGCAAACACGTCCCCCCTGTGTGTTCTGTGGACTACGCAGGCAAACATCAGTGGAGCACGCAAGATAACGTTTAACAGTAGCCCACTACTCTCGTATTGCACTAATCGCTGAGTAAATTACATATTCGCCACCAACATGACCGCTAATTACCATCAGTCACAACAAACAGCATACAATGCTTCGCCTACACCCATTCCCACAGTGCGTCGGATCCGCGCATTTTATGACATGCGGGAGATGTTAGCTTGGCTGTTCGCCTGACATGCTACTCCAGGATTGTTGCGACGCAGGTACTGAATGCGTGTCAAAGCGCCGAGGGCGGTGAGACAGGAGGCGAAGCGACGAGCCGACGAGATGCGCGCGGCCATGAAACAGCACCTCCGCCAGCTGCGCTGTCAAGAAGCCAGGCGCAACCGAAGAATAGCGACAAACCAAACGGACGGCCGCCGAGACCAAACTGTTTCGATTGGAGTACCGGCACTTTCAAAACGTGCACGCGCACTTTCGAAAGCACTTTAGCGACGACGGATTTTGTGTAGCATGCATGTATGCATCCGTGATCGCCTCTGGTTCCAATCGCACGTCGTGAGGGTGTCATGCCCCCCGCGCATGCGGCAGTGCTCAAGAAAGTGATTCCCCGGGTGTACGTCAGTATGCTTGGCCTGTGGCCCATTTCTAGGGGAGAAATTCTTCGCAATGACTTAGATAATCATTGAGGATGGTTTATGCCATATTTTTTTGTTCTTGATCTACAGGAAAATTTGGCTACGATGTGCCAACTGTGCATATCTAAAACAAGTGAATGGCGACGCGTATTTAGTTAAACACACAACATTCAAGGTACAACTGGTTTGTACTTGATTTATCGCTCTCGTAGGTTTAGTCCTAGAGTGGCCCCTAGAACTGATAGACATGAAATAGCATTGCTTCAAACTAGAGGTGCGATTACATAGAACGGATCCTCTTAGTTGCCAAATACTTAAAGAAAGAATAACACAGGGCTCTTCGCAAATTTTGAACGCAGGTCGCACTGACCACAACAGAACACTCCAAGGCCATAATGCCTAACTGCTGTCAAGTAAAACCACAAGAAAGGTAATGGCTAGAGAGTCGACGCTGATAAGTCAGGACAATTGGAGATATTTACACAGCCTCAAAAAACAAAACTCTGCTGTATTACCGTTCAAGTGACCTGACTAAGTGTAGAATTAAAAGGCGGAAAAGATAGCAAGGAGAAACACTAAGAAACTGCACGCGCAGCAACCATTATTAACTACCACAAGAGCCCAATGTGCTGAAACTGTGGAGCGGAGTCAGGGAAGCCACTCGCACACTGACCTATTGACCACCAGTGTCCCGGACCCGTCAGTCCTCACAATCACTGTTATTATCTTCATGACCAGTTCATTATATGTTGACTGCAGGCAAAAGCATTTCCCATTTGTCTCCAACTGCCACTGACTTGCGCCACCAGCTTACTACATTCTATACTTCTAGTACATCGTACTACCTCCTATACCTATGCATTTCATTGCCTGCCGAGCTTCATTTCGTCCTATTAATCTCAGCTAGAATATCGGCTATTCGCGTTTGATATCTAATCCGCAAAGCTGTTTTCTGGTCTCTGAACGATACGCCTATAATTTTTTTCGTGCTGTTGCTCATTGCGCAGATTTTAGGTTATGTTAAAGCTTCTGAACGAGCACCAAAGTTTCTGTCTGATATGTAATACGTAACTATTAATCGTGAAGTGTATCATCTAGACGATTTGCGATAGACAGAATCCTGTCGCGAACAGCTCGATGAAACTAAAAAGCGTAGTTAGAAGACGCACGAGAGCAGGAAACAATATTTTCATCCGACATGGAAAAAATGTATGTATAATATTTATGAACTTTACAAAAAAAAGGAATTTTACTGATAACTGAAATGTTCTAAGTTGCATGGTTTCACTCGTACCACTACCTGACTGATAGTTATCGCCTTCAAATGGATGCACACGTTAAAACAAAAAGCAGTGTATTTGTGCTTCACCATGTTGCTGCTGAAATGAGAGATAGCTTTACTGTCTATCGACGTCCACTTTGTTGTCTGACCTTAAAGAGGCTGTGTGGCTGCATGTTGTACTTTGTACAGATTACTGGTATGGGGCAGCTCAGTTCAATGCTCCTTGTTTGTAAGTCGTTATAATTTTTGTTTCCTTCATGCGGCTCTACGGCTTGTGTTTAGCTTCGTTGAAAAATTTAGGTACTGACTTTGGTTAACTTCTCTAGCTCCTACAACTGTTTTTAGATTTTGTTTGTTCTCTTAGTAATTTCATAACCTCACGAGCTAGATACGTGATGAATTGAGAGAGCGGCATTTCCTAATGTTTTCGTCAGTGAAAACAGGGACCCATGATGGTCAGCTCAATGTTAATGCGACAAAATCCACTGTTAATTTGTTTTGCTTACGGTTTAAATGATGAAATACAAAACAACACTTTCATTCGTTTTGCGCTTCCTGAGAACCTGGCATTCTTATTGTAACAATGTAACATTCGATGCAGCTATGATAATAACGGGATTCTCAAGAATATGGTACGGAAGTACCAACAAGTCTGATTGATTTTTTTTTTTGTGTGTGTGTGTGTGACAGAGCGGAAATAGTCGCGAGGATAAGTCAATGAAGATTCGCTAGCTCAACACCATACAGATATAAAGCCTGGAAGATATA
Source organism: Dermacentor albipictus (assembly GCF_038994185.2). Lineage (NCBI taxonomy): Eukaryota > Metazoa > Arthropoda > Arachnida > Ixodida > Ixodidae > Dermacentor > Dermacentor albipictus. The sequence goes on from NC_091823.1 coordinate 93,225,098, forward strand.
ATTTCGCGTTCTGGCGCTCATAGAGAAGTCAAGAGAGGGCTACTGAGAACAGCGAAATTAGCTTTTATGGTCGATATAAGCCTTCTGAGCGTAATTACCTGGAAGTAATGACTGCCCTCCCCCCTCCCTCTAAAAAAGCAGGCTTCTCTCGATAAAATTAAAAAAGGAAAGCTATACAATACAAAGGTTATTCTATGGCATCGCAAAGCAAAACAATGTTACAAAAAAGTATATGAAAAGCAACACAGTCGGAAAACAGCTTTTTCCAAGTAGACTATCATTTATGTTCGAAAATAGGCGTGCTTCGCAGAGTCATCGATAAATGTAGGTAACTGTAATTCATCTTCGATTCAAATGATAATTGTGCACGTGCGTCTTCATACGCATACCTCATTACGCGTGCGTTCATTTGATCGGATAGTGCCGATAAGCACAAGGCAATGACACTTAATTTTGGAAGTTTATGGTTTAGATGTGGTTATCAAATATTTTAGACAATGCAATCTACAAATCAAGACCTATCGCTTGTATTCGTAAATATATATATATGCAAGCGCTTTGGTGGGGAAGAAAGTAAAGGTAAAGGGAATAAAGTATGACCGCCTACAACACATCAGGTGTGGGAAGCCACTTTGTTGGCTATTCCCCTATTAACGTGATCGTGTGATTCCACACGATCGCTAGTAATTCACCAAGTTAACCTTGCACACCTGTTGTATGTACGCAATAACCGTGAACTTGTTTTCCATTCGCGCATCATGTTTTCCATGATGCGCACCCATTACGCACATGTTTCCTCAATGTGACATAGGACACAAACACACGTTTGAATGCAGTTTATAAAAACCTTTATTTTATTTCTTACTTTGAAATTAGTGCCATAACTGCTTTGTGGTCGTTATGATACACACAGGTGTTTTCCGTTCTTCTTTGAGAATTTTTCGGGGTCAAAGTTGAATGAATGTATGAACCGTGTGTCGTAGCTGATTGAATCAGATAGTTGAAGCAACCGAGGCCAAAGTATTCCACGCCAGTGGGTGAACCACTGCTTTGTTTCGGATTTTGAGATGGCTACGCTAAAGCCTCCGATAACAATAAACGGCTAGGTAATGGTGGAAACGTATGCCGATCAACGCGGAAGTGCGCGCGCCTCGCATTCAATCATGTGGTTTAAACGCTTCCTTCTTTTTGTATGTTTCGTATTGAAACGAAAGCCGTGCTGTATGTTCGTTTCACGTCTCTACCTAACAAGGGTACGAGCCATTGCTCTTGGCCCTCAACTGCAGCCGGGATTGGCGCACTGGGCTTTCTGTCGACGTGAAAAACGCGAGAAAATCCAGGGATCGTAACAATAGACAGCTTTGCTGCTAGAAATGCAGGATGAAGGCCATTATATAGTACCTCGTGTTTACAATGTTCCACACAACTTTCAAAAAACTTGCCACGATTTTTTTTTCCAGTGAAGCTGTTGAGCGCACCTGAATTCGACAAGAGCGTGAGGACAATTTCATGGGTAACGAGTTAGTGGCTAACTTCCGCACTCAGTGCAAAACAACAAACAGACGGATCATGGCGGAGCTTCTCAAGTACGGAATGGGTTATGTGTGACATGCAGCCGAGATTACTAAACGTGTTGGTTAGTTGCGCGCTTACAAAAAGTTAGCAAACAAACATTGTGTATGTTAAATAACCGCGATGGGCATGCGGACGGTAGCCTGCGTTACTAAATTCTTAATCTAAACTGAAAGAAATGGAGCAGCAAAGCGTCATGGAATTCCCGAGAACAACACAGTATATGCGAAAAATATCAAGAATGGGTATGAATACCAAGAGAACCCTCTTGTGTTAATAAGCGGCCGTCAAAGTGTAAAGCGAGAGCCTTATAAAATATCGGAAACAAATGTGGAAATGGAGTTGACTGCTGAGAAAAACCGCGCACAAATGAATTATCTAGTGACAAGGAAAACGCACAGTCGTAAGAGGAAAAAAGAAAAAAAAATTCACACGGCTAATTTTAGTCTAATGCTTACCTTGAATCGCACTGCGCTTAACGCTCCAATTCGTTCAACAGAAATTGCCAAGTGTGCAAGTTTTATGCACCGCTAAGCAAACATAATTGATGGTTCTTAATTGGCGCTGTCTCTACAGTGCATGGAAATTCCAGTTTTGTCATACAATTTTTTGTACGCTCTGCAATGTTTGTATAGCGTTTCAGGAAGCGCCAGCAGCCGGTAAATTTTCAAAAACTGATATGCAGAAGTCATTGCTTTCCAAGTAAAGCTGAGCCTTTATCATCGAAATATTTAAAACTGTTGCTGCATATCAAGAAAGAAAGAGAGCTGAGAGAAAAAAATACATGGACGTTTAGCATAGGATATTTACTGTAGCCTATCCTATAATGGGTAAGGAGGAAACTGGTTCCGAGGATGAAAAAAAGTAGAGTAGATTGACCAGTATAAAAGCGCTGCATAATAACTTTTATTATTTACCTAGGTCCTTGCATATAGGCATTCTGCGCCTCCAACATGCATGCCCATAGGATCTTCCAAGTGAATAAAGTTAATAAGGACTGTTGAAGGCATACACAAAAAGCTCCTATAACGAGAACTAGACTGGTTGTTTTCCATGGTGCGAATAAAACGGTCCGGAGCAGCATGGAACGGGGCGTAATCCCCTCTTCAATAAACGGCTCAGTGAAACAGTTGTGCAAAAAGGCTCAGCGCGAAACTATTTCGCTGAGCGGAATGAGCCGATCGGGTCATTTCGTGGGAAGAAATAGGGCATCTGTTCGATGCCCCACAAACAAGAAACGTGGAAACCTATAAACTTAAGCGTTTTCTGGTGTTTTAAATTAAGGAGAGCTGTCTAAGTATGTTCTTCGAGAAAGTGTAAAATGCGTTATAGCGCGAGCGCTGGTGTAATAGTACGAGGGTCACCTGCTAGATTCGAATATATCATGGTTGTACCTGTAGATGTAATACTTTTACATGCCGTTTTATAAAATATCACTCGAAGAATGACACAGGCCGATGAAAAATGTGTCTTTTCTCGTTTCATGTGAGATTACTATGGTTTGGGACGCCGTTCTTGCTGTTAACTTTGAGAGATTCTTGCTTTATCTCGTTGAAGTTTGCACTCAGCTAATGCAGAATGCACTTTACTTAGTGTATCGCGAAGGTGATGTGCTTGCCTTAATGGTATATAACCTCTAACATGCGGTTACACAGGGTGTCTCTGCTTACTTCAGCCAGAGTTGAAAAATGTGCAAATGCCGCGTAACTTGACAGAACAAAGGTAAAGATCTTCGCCGTCGCTGGGAGATAATCAAATGATCTTTTCATTCCGCATGACTAGATAGCTAGTTTTAATTAATTAATCAATTTCTCAAATGTTATATTTAGGTTAAAAGTGTCAATGATGAGATTGTAGAGCTCCATGAGAAACTCCCGATACAGATTAATGTTGCTCAATACGTGCTACATAAAAGTGTTTTTCCGAGCGTGAGAGAAGGCCGCGAATAGACGCAAAGTGCCTCGAGCGGCTAGTTGCGGGACAATTTTGCCTGCATTTGCGGGCTTCTTTCACGCTCGGAAAAATAACGTAGCGCGTATTGAGCAACAGTAAGCTGTATCGGGAGTCTTTCATGTCGCTCTACAATTTGATCATTGACACTTTTCATCTAATAATACTTGAGAAGTTGATTAAATAATTAAAAATAATTATGTATTTAGGCTGAATGAAAAAGATAATTTGAGTATCTCCAAGTAGCGGCAAACTCCATCATGCATCTTTGTTATGTCCCCCTACATGACATTTGCATATTTTTAAACTGAGCCGGGACAGTGAGCCCGACAGTGGGAAAATGAGCCGGGACACCCTGTATACTTTTGCCAACAATATTCCGGGACGCATTCGTAACCGATATCCGCTGAGCGTCTCTCGTCGAGATGCGCCGATTAATGTTTTCCAACCTCATCGCAGCGTCGCTTGGACCAACTCCCACAGTTCGTCGGATCTGCATGATTGCTTAACGACCCGCGTCATCGATGGCTAACTGCGAAGCCTCTATTGAAGCATACCTGTATTGGAAGCCTGTATTGGAGCGATAACTTACAGAGTGCAGGCTTTTATGTTATCGAATCATACAAAGAACTGCTAGGAGGAGCCTGTACATCTGCTAACATATTTTCCAATTAATTTAGGCAGCATGTTTTACAGTACAGAATGATAACTTCACATCTTTATACGTGACCTAATATATGTTCCGTATTGCGGCGCCTACCCCCTCTGCTTTCTGTACAAATAAAAAAAAGCTCATATCGCGACAGAGAAGAACAATATGTCGCTTCTTTCCTGACTTTCAAAAAACACTAAGATGCCGAAGCATTTGTCGCACTATTTGAGCAACAAATCTACGGGCCTTAGTTTAGGTTAAAGTTAACGCGCACTAAAGTTCAGCATTTTACAAAAAAGACCCATATATTTAGTCTATTCCGGAATTTAAATAATATATCCTGCATAAATACATGCAGACGGACAAAGTTGTTCAGAATAAGGCCATCAAAGATTGAAGAATTGTAAATGTGCTTGAAAAGATTAAAAATTTAAACGTACACGTACAGAGGCTCGCGCATGTTTTTTCTGCGAGTGTTACTACGATGTCATAGTAAATCACCACTCCAATACCGAGCACCTTATTTTGTAGGGCGTGATTCTCCCTTGATGACTGTAATCAGTCAAGTGTGGTGGGTTTTGAACAACTTTAAATTGATCGAAAGTGGGTGCCTCTCATCTCGCAGAAGTAGCGCTACGCGTAAGCGAGGCTAGGAAGTTTCGCTAGTTATCTCAACATTAACTAGTTCACTTATTGTATCTAAGTAAGTCACCACAAAAACGCAGTAACCTAGAAATATGATCGCAAGCGTGAACTAGGCTACGGACAACTGAAAGAAGCAGGCGTTGAGCTAGCAGACCGGCTATGAACGAGCGAGAGAGAGGGAGTAATGCGAAGGTTGGAAATGCCAGTGGCACGTTGCGTAGTGAGATACAGCGGCTTGTTGGTAGCTCGAAGTCCTGTTAAGCACTGCGGCCGTTTCTTGGACACTCGGCTGTCGTTTGGGCAGGAAACATTAACTGCAAGAAGAAGCCGTGGGACGCAGTATGAGAACTCTTTATTAGGGGGAAACGACACACTAGGAGTAAGCTGAGCTATAGCGGCTTGCGGTGACACACAGCCAACCACCGCACCAAGAGCGGTGGTCGGTGCTTTGCTCGATGGTTTCTTGCTGCCAACGGCAGTGGGCTCTGGTTGTGATCTTTTGGGAGTCAAGTAACACTGCGCAGGTGTCCCCCGCCAAAGCAGCCTTCATCTTTTTTATAATTTTTTTTTGTGGCCATATTCTCGATGTTGATGCGGCTAACGCCACAGCGTTGATCGAAATCGGTTTTATGTACCATGTTCGTCGTTCGGGCTCCTATAGAACCAGCGTTTGCTTTGCCCAAGAACCCAAGAAGCTGACGGCAGGTTACAACAGCGGTTCGTTGCTGCCGATACGACTCTATTGTTGCCGGTAGCCGAAATATATATTCAAACCCGGAGGGGCCGCATCGGGCCAACTGGACTGCTTGGAAGGCAGGAGATGTAAAGTTTCGAAATGGGACAGAAATGGAATCATGTTATTCCGGTTGCTGTGATGTGTTGGTGATACGAAGGATTTCGGCAGAGCTTCAGTGGGTTTGTATGGCTTGGATTCTATGAATCTTGTAGCCTGCGCAATAGGTCGCGATTATGAGAACGCCTTCTGCATAAGCTCCAAAAATTAGCACAAATCAATATAAAGTACCTAGGGTGCTCTAACGTAACGCTATTCCACTTTTCTATTACCCTTCTGCTATCAGCGCTCCGCCATTGGTCAAAAACGTTTTTGAACCCCCCCCCCCTTCTCCTGTCGGTCAGGCGACGTCACGAAAACCGCGATAGTTCCCGATCATCAGTTCACACTAATTATGCATGATTGGAAAGAAAAAAAATAGTTATTTATTATTCGATGCCTTTTCGACGTCAGCGCTCGGCTATTGGTCAAAAGTTTTCCGGCGACACCGACTTCACCTGCCTGTCACGCGATGTCGCAAAACCGCGCGAACTCACCACGTCAAAGTGACGTCTACGCGTTAAAGATGCAGCAATATGCCGAACAAAACTGAGTTTTTTTTCTGAATAGCCGCAGGCTGCTCCATTCCGAAAGGAATAAAAGATGGCTACTCAGCCACTGGCTAGTCGCACCTGCCGGAGAGCATCGGTTTATTTGCATGAGCTTTTGACGTGGCCATGTAATGTTTTCGAGCACTTTCGGCATGATTACAACCTCAATCTGCTAACTATTATTTTCTGAGGATCCGTTTTAGCAGCATTCTTAGCCTTCCGCTGCATGCCGTCGCGATTTTCGACCAGCCACCGCAAGATAAGTAAGGGAAAAAGGACCAATCACAGACACCAGCGCCACCCTATTCATCCAGTTATAAATTTTCAGTGCACTGGCTCGGTCCCATTGATTCTCTCGCCACTTGACCGTGCATCATCGCATCTTGTCAGCCGAGTAGATGAGCCAAGCCGCTCAGTATAGAAAATGTTATTCGTTTTGAAAGCAAACAAAAGTGACCTCCTACAAACGAGGAGAGGGTTTTATTGGTCTGTTGAGACAACCCTGCGGATCACATCCCGATGCTTGCGTCGGCGGTTACGGAAGTTTGATTTCAGGAGATTGGAATAAGAACATATTGGAATAGTTTTATGTTATAGGGCCCCTGTTTACATATCTGTTTACGTACCTGTTTACAAATTACCTGTTTACCAACTATCAGATCATCAATGCAATGAGTTATTATTGTAGCTGCGAAGCCAAATAATTCCTTCGTGTAAAAGATGCGCTGACCACACTCACACGAAAAAAGCGGATGCGTCCTATCTTCTTATGAAGAGTTGAGCTCTAGTATGTGATGGTGCGTAACATATCAATAAAGTGGCGTAGTCGGTGCCATAACCCTTTTTTCAATTCAGAAGCTGCCCTGCGCAAAGCAAATCAACCACTTTCTCCTTGGCATTTTCTTTTAATCACCATCTTTCCCTAAAAAAAATGATCGAGGAATCGGCGGACAAACACAGAATTTCTGTATACTCCTATATCTACATAAATATTAAACATTTGTTTTATTGGTCCATCTCGTTAACAATAGATGTATGAAAGAAAAAAAATTCATTTGTAACACACGGCATCATTTGAAATGAAGATGCAGAGCTGTCAGCTTCGCTGTCTCTTCCGCGTTTATTTTTTTCTCATCAGTAACGTCAAACATTCATGCCACACTTTTTTTTTCGAGTTCCAGGCTCAAGTTCCACTCAGTAGCATTGCAGTGAATTCGGACGTGAAACCGACGGTCATTTTATGCTGCCGTATTTTGCTGACGTTGCTGACCGTAAGTGGATGCAGAAGACAGGGCCTGACACTGAACATTGTCTCGTATAATTTTTATGACACCCGCTATACCTAGATTCCGGAAGCACAGAGGAAACAAAACACACTTCCTAGGCTAGCTCAGGGATAAGCCCTAAAGAATGCACGTATTCGTACAAGTTCCGTATTCCGTATTCGTACAACTTCCTGTCTTAAATCATCTCAAAAGTTACAGATACCGCTTTATTTTATTTATTATCACGCTAGTGTTTCGCCTAAAGCTTCGTTGCTCATCTAACTTTGTTGTGAAGTATCTCGCACTATGCAACGCGCTTGAGAAAACTTCGAGTTCCTGCAAGTTCTCAGCGCGGCTTAGATTGCGCGTTTTCTTACTTTCTCGCAGCGATTTCTTCCAGCTGCCGAGATTAATTTCGCGAACACGGTGCATGTTTCTCCTGACAACTTGCGCAAACTCAGGCGAAAATTGTCGCTACCACAAAATAGCAAGCAGAAACTGATAAGAGGTTGAGAATCTGCATAGAAATTAGGGTGTAACAAGGAACGAAGAGATAGGGGGACTGCTGGAAATATTGCATTAGCCTTTCGCGCTTGGGACGTGAATACACGTGCATCAAGGTATCCGCGTAGAACGCGGGCACGCGCATAATCTGGCGGCGCGATGAATCATTAACGCTGGGAGATACGACAAGCACGCAAGAAACAAATGTGCAGAAGGGCTCCCAGCAACAGGAACGGTAGTAGCAATTTAAGATTTCTTACAACGCGAGACTAAGAAATTGCAAGACAGCTAGAGGCGAACACTACGCGTGTGAAAGAAATACGGTAATCACAAAGCAAGAAAGCAGCTCGTACAGCAGTCTTCTCGGAGAAACCGAGATTTCTCGTTACGTTGAACAGGTTCGAGGAATGTTCAATAAGCGCGTTGCAGGAGCACGAAGAAGATGAGCGGAGGAAGCATACATGCAAATACAAGCACTGGCAACCCTGTGCTACCCGTGTTCTCAATATAACTGCCAGGAAAACGAAAAAAGATTTCGAACAAAAGGTTTGGTAAAAGACGCCGGCATAGGCGAGTAGGAAAGCAGGCCTGGTTTGATGAAGCAAAACAAAATAAACTTTGAGACAACGATCGCAGGTCGAAGGACTTTTTTTTAACTTTGTGGCAAAGGTACTCAGTGCCGCAGAAACATCCTTCTGAGAATGATGGCGACAAGAAGCTACTTACGCGATGTTTTCAGAAAAGTAGAAAGAAAGAAAAAAAAAAGCGCAAATCAGGGGTTCATCTTATATTGCTTAGGAATATATCAGCGTGTTTGGTCGCAAAAAAGAATTCAATAAAGGGTTTCTCGCTTGCTGTTCGAGGAAAAGTTCGGTAACAAAGAAAGCAGCAAAACGCCGAAGACAGGCGTTACCTGCAGAAAGTGAACTTGCGAATCATGCAAATATCGGGACCGCAAAAAAAAGAAACACACACACACACACACCCACACCCACACCCACACACACACCACACACACACACACACACACACACACACACACACACACACGCACGCACACACACACACGCACACACACGCACGCACACGCACGCACACGCACGCACGCACACACACATACACACACACACACACACACACACACACACACAAAGGCTGCTGTGAGAAAGAATGCTTGTTGTACGGGAGCAAGCACACGTACGGTGGTAGCAAGCGGTGAGCTTAGAACATGAACGTAGCGTTGAAAAAGAGGAAGCACTTACTGGGATGACAGAGGTAGTCCTGGACGAAATTAGCGATGTTTCTTGTGCTAACGCTGCGTGAGTTCTCGGACCTAGAATAACATGGCCAGTGGCGCCGATGACAAGGCTAGGAAAAGTGAGCACATGCGCCTGCCATGTTGCTCGCTTATTTTGGGATTCGCGGAGCGCGACAAAGTAAACCTAATCATCGCGATGGTGCACACCAATCAAGGACAACAAAGCGGAATCGGTTCTCTTCTGTTCTTGTGTGTAAGAACAAACGCCCAAATATAATCCAATTTCTCACTTTACTGAACTGTTGCCTGTGTGGTCAGCTCAACCCGATTTCAAACACCTGAGCAGAGTGCAATTGCTACGGCGAGCAACAATTAGGGTAAACTAAAAGCCTAGCACTCGTGTGGCTAACGAGGGACTAGCCGTGGATGAACGCTAGCGTCGAGGAGCATGTGTTCTGTTCAGATGCCCTATAACCCAACAGTGGGTCCCTACCACTAAGGCTTTCACGAAAGGTCAAGGTAATGAGTCATCTTCGTTCGCAATAACAGCGTTTACCAAGAAAGAATTGCTCCTTTAAAGTTTCATTTTAACAAATTGAATTGTCCCGATTACGTATTCATTTGTGTGTGCAGGATTGCAAACGCACGTTGAACTTGGAATGCACAATACATGGGGGTAATACCAGTAAAAATGAAGAAACTGGGCAATAAAAAAGAAGACAAGAAAAGCCAAGACCCTCGTAATCGTTTAAGCCGGGAAAGGCTCTTCTTGCAGCAAGTCTTACAGGCTCTCTATCATGTCGAATTGGAGCAGTCTAGCAAGTGAGAAGCTGCAAACTGTGAGGCATTGAAGGGATAAGAGATATGAAATGTGAGAGAACTTGAAGCGAGATATGAGCGTAGTGATGAAGGAAGACACATTGAGGTAGAAAAGGGTTGCACACGGAGTTATAACTCCTTTGAGAACAATTTTGCTTTCCACTTTCCTGGGATGAACAATTACTTTCTTTTTGTCAGTACCGAAAGAGCGGGGCCCTGGGCAAGAAATCTAACTGGCGAAATAACAAATCGCACCAAGCCAGATACTCCACTCTCCGACTTGATGTAATTTGTTACAGAATGAAAAGATTTTTTTTTCATACACTTAGGGATACCTAAGTACCCTTGAATATTTTTCTGACTCTGCGTGTGTGACTGCTATGCGCGCGATGCTCTATTTAGACTGCAATAAATTGTGCTGGTTGCGTCTAATATGAATGAATCAAACCAGTCGTCGAAAATACCTCGCCAAGTCCTAAACATTTTCAGGGAATCCCTCCTTGAGCATGTAAAGCTAAATGAATTGGCACAATATCTCATTCGTTTGCGATTCGGCCCTACGAATTAAGGCACGCGATGGCTCAGTCGAAAGAATTTTCGTAATGCTAATACCACTGATGTTCAGCTCCGCTTTTGTGGTGCATAAATGGCATCCTACTTATGCGTGATTTAACGAAGCACCATGTTGCTGTCTACCATTCAGGCAGGTCATTGTGTGATTCTTGAAATGCTTTTGTTTTATACATATCCATTTCTATTTCCCCGGTTCGCTGTGTTCGTCTGCACCTTTTTGCCGTTGGCTTGAATATTGTTTGTACGTTTGAAAAAGCGCATCGCTAAACAATTTTATGCTGTTTTATGCATGCAGACATGTTTGAGTGAAAGAGTGACATGCTAAAGAATCCAGTCCATGCAGTGCGTGTACTATCGCAAACATTTCATGGCGTATGAGAACCAAGGTTGTAAATAAGAACCTAGCTCTACTGCAGTTAGCAAAGTTCTGTAGTAAAAGCACCGATTGTGTAGAGCTAACGTCCGAACAGAGAAGAAAGTGTGCATTAAAGAAGGGGCTAGATTACCGAAACGTAAAAGTCATGTGCTAATGTTATGGAACTATCGTATATATTTCTTGCTACTTCCTTAGCGACTACTCACTGGCTGTTGGGTACTAACTCTAAGTTCCTTTGTATAGGGTATTTACAAAATAAAATAAAAGGTAAAACAAGATCTCTTAAAGCAGCTTGTGGCGATTAGACACTAGCACGCCAGAGCGCACGCACTGATGACGCACGGTCACTCAAAGAAAGCGAACAACCTGCAATCAAAAGTAACGGCATAAACCCCCAAGTGCAGGGTTCTTGGTAATGACGGCCAGGGAAGAGCACGTACCAATTCTCTCTTGTCAACACCGTCGGGGGCGGGAGCATGTCGCGTCGCTAGTTGCATGATGTCCGCTCACGGTTGCCAGCGCAGCGAAAAGCAAGAACGGAAGGAAGAAAAAGGCGCTCACGTTGCCGCCTCGCATCCGTGCCTTCACGGATAGGAGGCTTTCAAAGCAGAAACGCGGTCTTTCAACGTCTCTTTGAAAAACGCCTCCTTCCAGTGCTGTCGTCAGTTCCGGCACCCGTTTATACGTGCGCGTTAGCGGCGCACACTAAACATTTTAACACCCTTAAGGGTGTAAATCAGTTTGTCGCCAGACGAACACCCTAAGGGTGCTGTTGTCTACACCCTACAGTTGGGGTGCCACTATAGCACCCTAAAGGAAGGGTGTCCAGCAAAATAAATTTAGGGTGTAAGGCTGCTCATCCAAATTAACACCCATCTGTGTGGGTGTTGGAAGGGTGTAGACCCTTTTATTTCTAGCGTGTATGGAAGGCAGATTCGGCAGTACACGCCTTCAATTACTACTATGTACAGCGATCCACGCGCAACTACTGCGTGTGCCAGAAGGTTCAAGTTCGGCTACAAAACGCACTGTCGAACAGCCGGCCTTGAAGCTTCGATGGGCATACACAACACCTATACGTGTGGATCACATTACATATTAGTAATTCATGGTGTATATTGGAAAACCTGTCTTCGCTGCACAAATACAACCTAGCAAACTTGGACACTTTTGAGCATGTATATCAACACCAAGGTTATCACGATTTCCATATCCAAATAACATGCAACACAGACTGGTAAGATATATGCTGCATTTTCAAGAAAATGCAAATATATTTATTGCATGCTGCAATACAGAGTACAACATATACATAAATCACATGAAATATAATCATGCACAATCACCAAACACATCGGTAAGTACAAGAACATGTACATTCCCCACAAAGGTACCTAAAATATATGTATTGATCAAATCTGTTATTAGAGAAGAAACTATGTATAGCGGCACTGAAAGAGCCTGGGTTGATTCGCAGTGTTTTGGGCCACATAAAGGAATAAATTTTTAGTATTAGGCTCCAGTGAACAAAAATTCAAGTTTTGATGCCTTAAAAAAAGGCATATTGCAAAGGTGAATTAGGGAAGCAATTGAAATGCAGAGCAAACGCACAAGAAAGACACCTGTTATTTTGTACACTAATGTAATCGCAAAGCATTATGAAAAGTTTGGAAAGTCGATGTAAAGCATAACTGGCCAACATTTTTCAGACTGAAAGAATACTTTCCAAGCATAGACATGCTTTAAGTGAGGTTTATGCCAGGAGCCTTATTGCTAATTTTCTATTTCCAACAAGATTACTTGAGCACAAAAAATACGTAGAATTTTTTAGCGCCTACATAGTTTGTCCTCTTTTGTGAAATGAGAGTTCTCTGGGCTAAAGGTGCTGTGCAGCGGTTTTTCTAACTACAATACCAGTTTCTATAAACTTTTGTTTTGTAACTCTAAGGCACTGGTACATATACAATATGTAGTTTGAAAATAGGTTCTTTGCTTACTATAAATCAAAAGAGTGCATATTCCACATCTACTAGTGCCTGGGTGCAAAGTGCAGCAGGAGGCCTGATAAAAACAAACCACTGTTGATTAAACGATTTTGCTGAGCACAAAATGTGGACAGTGTTTTAAAATACATAGTAAATTTCTAAATTATTTGCACTTAGATGCAGTAATTCAAGATTAAGGCATGCTATAGCATGTGAGCATGCAAATTAGCAAATATGGTTTAATAAATTAGCCATACTCTGGTTACTAAAAGAACACAGGCATAGGCAGTCATGCAAAAGTTCAAGTTAAATATCACACTGTTAACATTTGCCAGCAAATGGTCATATCAAACATTATAATTATACTGAACAAGGGTAGTTCCTTGGGATAGTTTGCAATTAATGAGATAAAATTACGTACAGCTTGAATGACAAGAACTGCGAGAGATGACAGACTGCGCTGACTTCAAACAATATTTAATTACGTTGCCACATCGAGTATATTTGCACAAAAGCGGGCATGCGCAGAATATGAGTCACAAGGGGTGTCTAACAGCAAGTGACTGTACTAAGAACATCGTCCTTTGAAAAAAATAAACATTAGAATTTCTATCTGTTGAGATACAAGACTTCACTAGGGGTCAGCACGATAGAGGGGTCACTAACGCACCCACTAACCAGTTTTCTAGTGAAATCTGCTTCTATAGTTTCCTGGATGACCTGTCTCACTAAAGCTTCCGTACCTTCAAAGAGGGGCATGCAGCCGCAGTCCCAGCAATGGATGCCGAAGTGGCCTTGAACAGTGTTATGGACGTTGTTATCGTGCTCTCCTAAATGATTGTTTAGGCGCCTGCCTGTCTGTCCAACAAAGTCAAATGAGATATTGTGAAGCTTTGCCTCCTTAACAGCCTCAATAAATCTTGCTCACAAGAGATGCAACATAGCGTTGCTGCACAGGCTGATTGCCTTTCTTGGGTTGGCTACCCTTTGGCCTTAATTTCAGCCATAGCGGAACAGCTTCTGAAGGGCACAAAACATGATGAGCACGCTCGGTCAAGGAACCAGCCGGTTGAAAGACACAGGTTTGCAGTGCTACCGTATGTTCATGATGTCTCCCATAGGCTAAAAAAGATTAGGGGACCTGCAGAAATCACAGTCCTTTTCTCAGCCCCGGAAAAGCTGGCAAGGCTCTGTAAGTGTGTAAACGCGCCTAAATCACGTCAGAGTTGTTGCTCTGCCGAGCACAGAAAACGTTTTGCGATGTGTGCAATGAATGTGGTTTCCCAAATTCCCATTTTGAGGCAGTAAATATATTGGACAGATAGGCATGCGCCTAAATGATCGTTTAAGAGAGCACTATAACAACATCCATAACACTGTTCAAGGCCACTTGGGCATTCATTGCCGGGACTGCGGCTGCATGCCCCTCTTTAAGATACCGAAGTTTTAGCGAGACACAGCTCACCCGGTAAATTATTGAAGCTGATTTCACCAGAAAACTGGGTAGTGTGTGCGTTAGTGCCCCCTCTATCACGCTGACCCCTAGTGAAATTTTGTATCAAACAGATAGAAATTGTGATGTTTTTTTTTTCAAGTGACCATGTTCTTTTTACAATGACTTGCTGTTAGAACACCCCTTGTGTCTGGCTTTCATTTTCTGCGCATGACCCCTCTGTGTATACACATACGATGTGGCAACGCAATAAAATATTGTTGAAAGTCAGTGGAGTGTGTCTCTCGCAGTCCTTGTCCTTCACGCTGTACGTCATTTTTTATACTGAATAGCCAATATTGATTCAAAATTAGAAAAATATAGTACACATCTGAGCTGCAAAAATGCAAGTGATGCAGCAAATGGCCTTTAGCTTTCCAAAAGAAAAAGAAATGTTCACGGTTAATCACGAGGTGCAGGGACTCCATTCTCTGAGCATCTTGACCAATAAATGCAGCGCATGGCATTGCTGGAATCTTGCAGCCTGCATTAGCAAAATAAGAAGAGAATCATGAGAATTCAGTCCGTGCAATTACACATGTACTTTGCGGAAAATTTGATAAAGCCACAAGCTCCTCAAAGTAACAAACTTAATGTGACTGGGCAGAATGCACCGCTCAGGCAACTGGGCAAGACAAGTGAAAGGTAGGAGAAGTTTCTATTTTGCAAATTAAGGAATTGCATGTTACTGTGAATGCTAAACCACTGTGTCATTGTGAACACAAGGCACATACAGCAGCAAAAACATAAATTTACAGTAGCCTTTTCACCATAGAAAATAAGAGTGAATAAAGTTTAAAGACTACCAATGACATCTCTCAACAATAGACATTTGTCCAAGAGTGTGTATGTTACCTTAATACAAAATTGACATTATGAAATCTGCAATATATCTGCATTACACTTTATAAGTACTGCAGGTGAGAAGCTTACGGGATATTGCACATTAAGAGTGAAATGCACGAGGCATTAAAAAATGACTGTTTTTACACAACATTATTACACTAGGAGACAAAGAGAACTGTTTTACAGAGAGTGCACACAAAATGAAAATGAGGGAATCCCCACTGGCATTCTCATTTGCCCTGCAATACATGCATCCAGCCCAACAATATCCAACTCTCCAATGCGGTTTATTAGACACTTTCTGAATCCTAAAATTTATCGTGTATTTCTTATTTACTAATTTAGTAAGAATGGGCATTTTGGCATACTTTCCTCGAAAACTTAGCATGTGTTGTTAACTATTTTTCTTAGAGCACGCCCCCTTCTTTCAATGGGTTAGCTTGGCAATGCACTGACAAGTAGTATTCCCTTATTTAAGCTTATGATCCTTCCTCATGCTCCCACTTCATGCTCTAAACTGTGATGCCACTCCGATGCAGCTTATGTTAATCTGTGACTATTTACATGGTCCTTCTTTCTGTAGCCTCTCAACTAGAGCCTGAAATTTCTTGTCTCCTAGAACAATCGTCTTTCTTGCCCAAAACATATTGCACGGTTACCCCTCATAGGGGGGAGGGTACTGTATATGAGTTTTCACATATTCAATGAACCTCAGAGACAACCATTTCTCATCCTGTGTTGCTACTATCCGCATGAGTCACAATGGTTGTAAATTGGCTACCTGCCCTCTCTCGCTTAAAAGTACATTTTGCATGTGAAAAATAACCACAAGCATCACATTTCATTGAATGAGTGCTCCTGTGCATGTTTTTTTTTCCGTCTGTAATGGCTAAGTTCAACATGGTCAAGTTGTTTGAAAACTGTCTAGCCTCAACCAATACTTTGTGTAGTTTCAAAATTATGATACATTCATTTTTCAAAACTTGTCCCAAATTAAGCATGAGACATTTTCATGATGCAAATGAGGTAAGGTTGTGCTCAGAGACTATGATAGGCCTGCTATATCCTGCAAAACTATGTGAAATGAAATATGCTTGCAATTTTCGTGAGCAGCTAGCTCAGTATAATTAGGCACATTACCTGCGGAAACGTTTTTTTAACGCTCCCGAGAGGTCCTGGTTTCTTGTAATTTCTTCAAATCCCGTGCAGTCTAGATTGCAATCCGGTGCATTTTGATTTTGATATTGTATTCAAAATAAAAACAGCTGAAATTTTAAGGTTTTGATAATTGTATGGGAATAAATTAAAGGTAGAAGAGTGTAATGCAATGAGCAAATAACAAGCTCATTGCAGAGAGTAAACAAATATTCCTTTCCTGCAAATAAATTGGTAGCAGGAAGGTCATACGAAATTAGCAGTTAATGCACAATAAAGAATATGATGCTACAATGCCCCGGCATTCTGTGAATATTCTTGCACAAAGAAAATCCTCATTATGAAAGACCATCAAGAAAATGCAAATGTATACTTTGGATCAGCAGTCATACCTGCAGTATGCACTGTACCATCGGCAATATTTACAACCACCGACAACTGCACATCATATCAAGCTTAGGCGGCCAAGGAGCCCGAGTTTTAAATTATAACTTGACTTATTATATTACACTACACAACTATATCTACTTACAATGTTGTCTTCTCAACCGCTTTCAAGAAGACGTTAACCATCTGTCTGAAGGCGAAAGCAAGTGGCTTGCTCTTGATGGGGGGCGCCAAGGCTGGGCATTGTGAAATCGCTGCTACCATCTGCATGACCTGCGAGAAACAACGCTCTAAGTACAAGATAAACAAATGCTATTAGAGCAAAAGACAAGATCATTGGCAATGAGCGTCGTTTTGGTTTGCACGAGAAAAGCCAAGAATATGGACTTTGTGCTGCTTACTGAAGAAGCAAGCCTCCTTCCAGATGTTGCAGTCATGCATTAAGATTGTCACACAGCTGCATGCTTGTATGCTGCTGTCGCCAGTACGCCAGTAGGCTTTGAAGTTTATTATTTCAAGTTAAATTGATTATTGTGTTTTCTTCCAATTCTTGGCAAACAGACCAGCAATGAAATAGCTCACACACATACTCCCTTTTGAGGAGAGAATTCACACACACGCACGCATGCATGGGCGCACACACACACGCACACACACACGCACACATGCTTCTACCACATGAGCAGCTTCCTGTGCTTGACACACATACATTTTTTTTATCCTGTGTCACTCCTACTGCTAAGGCATAAAAAATCCTTTGTGTTACCAACCCCAAACTCCTCAACCTACACCTCCAGCTTAAACACTTTCTCGAGAGCCAGGACAAGCCTTCTAGCTTCCCCAGTGCTCCAAACTGTAGTTACGAATTTCAATAGGGTTATAGGCGACAGCTCTTGAAGGGCATGCAAATTACCCGGAGACCTAAAGCTTATATATGATACCTCTAAAG
Source organism: Dermacentor albipictus (assembly GCF_038994185.2). NCBI lineage: Eukaryota > Metazoa > Arthropoda > Arachnida > Ixodida > Ixodidae > Dermacentor > Dermacentor albipictus. The sequence continues at coordinate 93,242,909 of NC_091823.1, forward strand.
CACAACACTTCAAATTTTCAATATTCATTAAAGCTCCTGAAGACAATTGCTATATACGTAGAACGTCTCGAATAACCTGCCGCTAACAATTTCAGCGGTTGTCTGCATCAAAAATGTGGGCTAATGGGAAATCCACGTCTTTAAGATCAGAATTATTGTAATGGCGAAACACACTACCAGATTTCCTAATCATTTATTTATGCTCTGGATGTAACGTTCCTTTCACAATAAAAAACAAGGATATCGATTCATTAGGGCATGGGAGGAAAAAGGACGAAGCGTATACTTGGCGCCTTCCCACTGGTCCTCCCGAGAAACGGCGCCTCATACAGCAGTTGTCCAGGGTGGCTTGAAACCAAACTCGGCTTTCAGGCGGGAACACTCGCTGCACCAAATCGGAAGAGTTTTATTGCGAGTAAAACTCTACCGGCCTCATGCAATACATACGCACGCACACAAAACGCATCCATACGCACACACAAGTATACGCACTCTCAAAGCGCAGACACAAAAGCGCGCACGCGCACATTGATGAACACAAACAAGCACACATACATACATGCATGCAGGCAGACACGCTAACACGTGCACGCACACACATCGACCCACAGACAACACACTCACAAAACACGTACGCACTAGACACGCGCAAACACGCCGGCCCATACAAACCGGCATGTACTGGACGCACGCACGCACGCACGCACGCACGCACACACACACACACACACAGCGAGCCGAGCGCACGCACGCACACACACACAAAGCGAGCAGAGCTGAGCGCACACACAAATCAAGCCGAGCGCGAGCACGCGCACACGCACAGACAAAGCGAGCCGAAGAAAATGCCGAAGGCGTCCGGCAAGCAGCAACAGCCGCACGCGACCGATTCAGGGAGAACCAATACCGCGCCGGTTCCTTCGAAAGGTGGCTAAGCCAGTCCTTTTCTACGCGACGCAAAAGTGGTCGACCACATTTAACTGAAGCGCGAACGACCGCATTACAAGCAGCCGCGCTGAACGCACAAGAGAATCACATCAATGAACATTCAAGCGCTGAGAAACAAAGCGTAACTATGCAGGCGCACCACACCCGATGTAAATTTGACAAACATTAGTCACACGGGACGGGATCGAGGTAGTTAACTTGGCCTAGTAGGAGTGCAGCTGCTCTTGCTCTTACATTAGCGAATTATGAATTATGCTACGAGATCACAGTGAGATAATTCTAAAGCGAACAAAACAAATACCAAATAAACGGGCACTTGCCTGAAAGTTTCCATCATGCCAGTACTACCGACCGGGCACGTTGCAACTTCTCGTTTCAGCCTTCGTGGATCCATCTCCCAGTGCGTACGAACGCTTTGCTTTGAAGTGGGGCACGAGTAATACACAAAGCATGGGCCACATATTTTTCTACCCCGCGCGCAAAACTAATCACACGTTTAAAATTACTTCGCACAGCGCGCGACGCGAACGCACGCGAAAACGAGCATGATGGCGCAGCTTCCGCCTTCCCGTCCTGCCGCGCGCCGAAGTGATGGTACAGCGTCGGCCGTCACTTCCGGTCGCTTTTCATTGGGCATGGGGCGGCCGCGCAAATTGAACGTTTATTCTGACAGGTTTGCTTGCTCGCATGGCTGCCTGTTTGCTGCTGCTTCGTTGTGGTCTCTAACTAGAGCGGTGAGGCGGGTAGTTGCTACTACGTTTTGTGCCGGGCATTTTATTTTGGGGTGGGGGGCGCAGTCTGTGCTGCATCACTGAGGGTACAGTACACAAATCGGGACCGTGAGCGAGACGATCGGCGCTCTTCTGCTGGTGCGATTAGATTATTCGCTGCGTCCGAACGAAGCAACTTTGCGAGGTCACAGCGTAGTTTCAGCGATATCATGGCTCGATAAAGACGCTCACATCTTGGTCGTGTGACAGCGACGCGTAAACATTCATGAGGAGACTGAAGACTGCGTTTGCAAGTGCGTATGCTCTGGATAAGAAATTACAGCGTTGACGACACCAGCCCTTAATATATCGGCTCAGCCTTACAAGCTGTATTTGAGGGTGCACTTAGAAAGCAGATCAGTAGCTTAGTAAACCTCTGAATGAATTAGGCAAGGTACGTGGAAATTCGGGTTTGAGAACTTCCAACGTGATCTCGCCTCTATAAGTCTTCTTTATGGATTCACCATGCAAATTGTACGTTAATGCCATTGTACAGCAGAGGCTCGTCCAACAGCACGTCCCTGTTTGTTCAGCAATGTATCCAAACAGCTTCTTCCATTTCACCACTTTTTGTTGGACTATTAAGGGCACCGAAATATTAGTGCAGAATTGCGCAAGTTGCTCTCGTGTTTTCGCTCTGCTACTGCAGTTTTTCTAGAAGTGTTTAATTGCATGTTAATATTCCTGTGAGCATGAAAAATAATGATAATGGAATTGTAAGTGAAAGGGCGTTGTTTTTCTGGATGATACATTTTTGGAGTGGCCGTCATGCCAGTAACATCACAATACTTGAAGAAATATCGACAGTCACTTAGGAATGGGAAAACTTAATCGCTTCACGCATCTACACTTGCAATTGTCACGTGACCATGATACGTTAGTTCATACATTGTCACGTGTTCTTCACAATTCTACCTTAATCTCCCGTAATCCACCGTGCTATAGTTTGTACGAACCTTAATGCAATTTATTCCACCCTTATTCACATTATTTCACATTATTTACCCATAATTGCTCATACTTAACGTTGTTGTATTTACTACCTTCTGTATCACTACTGACGTCATAAAAGACGGTGATGACTTCACATTTTATTTATTTATTATATACATTCAAGGCCTAGTAGGCACAACAGAAAGAAGTGGTGAAAATATGCAATAATTGCAATGCAGCGCAAAAATAGAAAATCAAACCATACGATAATTTGAACGGCGACCTTGAATTAGTGGTGTCACAAATTGAGACTGTGGAGGCGGGAAGGCGGTTGCGTTCAGTGGCTGTTCTTGGCAAAAAGGAAGAATGGCACATCAATTTTGTGTTGATGGTCGATGCGAGACGAGAACTTGGTGTGGTGAAAAAATTTTCTTTACGAGAAGGGTTAAATTAGCATATTCTATGAAAAAGACAGAGACGAAAGTATTTGCGACGTAACCAAAGATCAGGTTCACCTAGTGTTCTTTTCATGGACGTGACGCTTGAATGAAGTGAATAATTTGAGAGAATAAAGCGGGCGGCGCGGTTCTGAATGCTTTCAAGGGAAATGGCAAGATTGGCATGAGCAGGGTCCCGTATGGATTGTTGTTGCGGAGAACGCCACCTTTCCTACCTGAAAGGCCATGAAACGCTTTCGCATTAAAAATGCAATACATACACACATTGCTTAATGCGTGGACGTGTACACGTTACTCAGATTTATGCATCAATACGTTCAACACCCTTCAGGCGTCGATTTAACACCCTTCTTTGAGCAAAGTCACACCTTATATGTGGTATCCACCCTTGTGATAGGGTGCTTTGGCCGAAAAGGGTGCTACAAGGGTGTGGGCATGGGTGTAAATGCCGAAAGCACCCCTATTCACACCCATAAGGGCGTAAAAATGTTTAGTGTGCGCGGAAAGCCCTGGCTGCCGCGGTAGACTGCACAAAACGAATCCCATGACGAGGCGCGCGAACGAAGAGAGAAAAGCACAGTGTCTACACGAACGCGAAAGTTTTCACCGTCGTCACTATGTCGCGCTTAAAATGTAGTAATAAAAAAAGGAAGAACTGTAAGTGAAAGAACGGAAAGGGTACAGAGTCAGCCGACTCGAAGATGCATTGAAGAATCGTTGAAAAGAGTGCGGTTAGGCGGGACTGCGGTAAAAAGAAGAGGAAGAGTTTATATTCCACACCGCAAGAGAGCTTCTGGCGGGGCGGGCAGAGCCAGCGGTGGATCGTCGCGCACTATAGGCGGAGCCTCGGGCACTTTTCTGAAATGTAATCTCGGAGAACGAAAGCTCGTCGTTCTCTGTCATGCAACGTCCCGATTTTCAAAAGGCAGAAAAGGGGCAGTGAGTGAAAAAGACAGCGAATGGGCTGAGACTTGCACTGCACTCGCCAAGCAAGCTTGGTTTGAATGGACTTGGCAGAAGCGAGTCGGATGGACACCTGCTGCTTCTGCCTCCCATGTCCTCCTTATTTTTCTTCTATTACCGAGCACAAGTGTAACTGGCAGACAGCGAGGAAAGAGTTTTGTAGGTGCGCGTGTTTTTTTCTTCTCTCGGACCAGCCCAAGCGAATCCGGCACCCAAGCAAAGTGTCATCTTCGTGGCATCTGCTCCCTGATAAGAAGAGACTGATGGCTGCTGTCATTTATGGTGGCGAACATGACAAGAAACTTGGGGGTTGCGTCCACATGGCGCTCTGAAAGACATATGATCGAACGATGTCCAAGTGTTCTGTCACTGTTCGGTCTGTAAACGAAACAAAGAAAGAAACTGACCAAACCGCTATTCGCTTTTATTAAAGAATGCTATATAGAGATCAACTTTCACGTGCCTGGTTCCATGGTTTTCATTGTAGTTGTTCAAGAGGCTGGTACCAGTACCAACTTTCGAACAGAACGCTGCTAGACTATTTATTCTACAAGCAAGATGGAATGACACCCTTAGATCTTCCAGATAATACGCACGTGAAAGCAAAAATATGCAAAAAGACATGGAGGATGTAACTTCAGCCGATATACTTGTTTTTAGAATGTTTTGTAACTTCCATCACTTTTTCCACATGAAAAAATATTTCTAGAGCTACTCTAGCTCGCCATGGCCCGTCTATGTGGCCTCGATACAATGACCGCATAGAAATGTTATCTAAGCCTTCCGATGAACGAAACTCAGACCAGCAGCATGATCAGCGAGTACCTATATTTGGCCACGCGCCAACCCTTGGGCAGGGGCAGGGTATGCGTGCCAACGGTAGGTCCATAGAGCATCAACACCATCGTGCCGTCACCATATCGACGCTCATGAGAAGATTTGACAGAATACAAACTTATAACACATTAGTTTCTTATCGCTAACTGAAAATTCGTATTCATCTTCCAAGAAATGAAATATAAAGAACGTCCAGTGCCACAGTTGAGGGAAATGTCGCCAGCAGACCGTGATATGGTTTCGCTGTAGTGAACTTCGCAAACCGATAGTGAAATAAGCCAACAGCAACCGTAAGGCACAGCCCCAATGGCACTGCGGGATCACAGCAGCCGTCGCAGGCTTCTGTCGTAGCCCTTTGTGGAAGCCGGTCCACTGCTTTTATCTCCTCCCGGCTCCTTTTGATATATCGCGCGAGGGAACAAGGGAAAGCGCGCCTCGTCCTGCCTGGCTCCAGCGCAGTGGCAGCTATCGCGCCAGCCTCTCTGATCGCTCGAGAGCACTAGAAAGCGAAGATACAGGAAAGAGGCGCGTTCCCTGGGCGGCACCACACCCAGTGGTCTCGTTACTACCACAATCAGCGGGAAGACCCTGCTCTCATATTTGTGCCAAAAGTGCTTGCTGCTCCTTCTCATGCAATTTTTTTTCCTTCGTCTCTTCCATTGCTTGAGCAGCAAGCGTCCAGCCATTTCGTTGAATGCTGAGCTAGCGAAACGGAGAGGAAGGCACTTATATTTTATATAGTCTCTATGCTACAAAACGCACGATGCAAAGACTGAAGGTGGTCGGTCTGCCTGTGTTACCCTTTGAGTAGCGTAGCGTTAGCTTTATTCGTTTCTCCTTTTTGAACACAGTGTTTTCATCGTTGGTAGTGCCTACATTCGTCATAAGAAATTATGGCAAAGAGAATGCACATCGTTATGCGGTCGTAATGGGACGCTAGTTTTCCGGAGAAGCTTCTTCAGAACGTTATCGCGCTGTAAGAATTCTTTTCGTGGGACACGGAAACATCCTACCATCGTATACACGCACAAAGGTAGGGTACATGCACTATACAGGAGTTGCGGCATTTCTGTAAATTGAACTCTTAGTTACGAATCTGGTTTACGACGTATACGGCGTTTTTTTAAAGGTAAGTAAAAGTTTAAACCCATTGTGCCCTTCTTATACCCCGCTTGCACTGGTATCCAATTTTGTAGGATCATGAGGCATTCTGACAAAGTTTGAGATCACACTAAAATAAACTAAATACTGCAATATGCTGAAATCGAATAATTTTAGTTTTAACTACGATGAACGTGGAAGAGCCAGGCAGCAATTACGATGACCGATGCAATGGGGATTCTCGTCAATTTATGTGGTTTTGATGACTACACTGCCAGAAGGTGCAAACCATTTGCATAATCAACAACGTGAATATTAAGGCTGGCGCTATCTTACATGACCGACTGACTGCCTTGCTGTGCGCAACAGATGCGGCTACATCTCATATAGCGTTATTTTCTATGCAAATAATGTAAGCGCATATACAAGGCTACATCTTAAGCAACTAAATGTTCTCTGAGAGAGGGTGTGCACATTAAAGGCAGTATTTCCTAGAGTAAAAGCTACCCACACAAATGAAAAGCTGCTGCTGCTGCTGCTTATCATAAAAAATCAACAATAAGTAAATATTCATTTAGGTATTCGCAAGGCTTCTGCACAATGAAATAGTGAAAGTACGCATTGACAACTAAACTTCCTTCCTCCTGATTAGCGCTCTACCAGTGCGAAAGTTAATCGCATGAAATCAAATAGTAGTGTTCAGCGATATGAGATATTCTCTCGTAAGAATAGGCCCTTCGGAAAATTGTGGACACCACCGAAACGAAGAAATCAAAGCAGATGAAATAGTTTTTGGTTGAGCATGAAAGAAAAAAAAAGAAAGAGAAGTGAACAACAACCTGAGGTGCGAAAGAAGAAAAAAGAACATAGAATGGGGGAGAGGGGAAAGGGGAGCGTTCTGCAGTATGAGCAAGGACAGGAAGGCGGTCGATTTTCAATTTTGCCTCAGTGACTCCAATCTCTTTGGCGATTACGGGAGATTATGGGTGACCGAGGGGCCTACCGGTGGCGATACTTCTTAGCGAAAAACAAAAACAAAACAATGAGAGCGTTGAGGCCCAGAACGGCTTGGAACGATGAGTTGCAAAAACCAATTACGTGGCCACGGTCGAGGAATGGTGCTCGGGCTACGTCATGCTGCTAGGCCTTTCGTAAACTGTGCGCACAATCCCCTTGCCTGCCTTCATGTTTGCACCTTTGCAACTGTTTTTTTTTTTTTCTAGGAAGCAGTTCCCATTAAAGAAAAACACAGAAGTATATTATAAAGCCCGGAATTGGTGTCAGTGACGCCGTACGAGAAGTGCAAATACACCTGTACATGTAGACAGGAACGAATGAAGAAAAAAAAGGAGGGGGGTGGGGGCTACTCCACGTCATTGAAATAGAGGGTTGTCGTGTGGTCTCTTGCCATTGTTACGTCAAAGCTTTGGATCCTGAAAAAGACTGGTCAGTGACTACGGTCGATCTATTCCGTTTGCCGAAGCCCTTCAACTTAGAGATTGCGATCATTGTGGGTTCTAAGAGTGATTATTGAGCGTTTTTTTTAATGCCATTGTTTTAGACTTTCCGAAGCCGTACATGGGCTTGGTTGTCCGCATACGAGAGCGCTGTATTGCCATGGAAAATCAGGTGCAAAAAAAAAAGCGAGCCTCAGAATGTTGTTCAGTGTTGTATAGTATTGAATATACTTTACGAGATTATATGGACAAAAATTGTGAGGCCCTCTCCCCCGCAATAAGGCCAGTTATGGTTCGCCACAGGTTATAACTATGCAATGACAAACTAGGAACCCTGCATACAAATTTTGTTCCACCTTTTTTTCTAGTTTTTTCTGCTGTATAGAACTGATGTGGGGTTGGAAACTTGTTATAAATAGCACGAATTATCATCGTTTGAAGCTAACCAAGTAAATATCTTTTAACAACTTTTAGTGTCACTGAGTGGCACAGCTGCAATGTCGGCCATTGTTTTGAGTTTACGCGTAAGCGTGCTTCTGAGAAACAGCTCGCTCACTCAGTCGGTAAAAGTAGTCCTAAAATTCACTTCTAAGGTAACGCAAATACAAGGCCTCTGAGAGCACTTTTGATGCTTATGAGTTCAATTATCTTTCTGTTCCGTATAGCATACTTCAATATATGAAAAAAATGAATACTGGAAACTACATAGCTATCTGCTATAAATATTATTCTTGGTCCTATCGTTGTAGATACAAAGAAACAAAAACTAGAAATTAACATTTGCGAGCATAAAACAAATTATATTGCATTTAAAAAAGAAGAGTGCAAATTGACTAAATAACAGAACACTAATTTCTTATCAGAGCCCTCAGTCGCTGAGATGAGCTTCGAGACTAGCAGAGAATAGCTTAGAGTAGAAAAAAAAAACAATCTACAACGAACAGTTTTGAGAAACAAGAGTGAAATGAAGTACCGACACCTTTATGGGAACGAAAGTGCTATCAGAGGTGTATCTTCTTGTGAATAGTGAAGCGTAGACTATTGATTTGAGAGTGAGCTCATTGAATGGAAAATAAGAGCCCTCCAATCTGCTTGCTAACGGTAGAGAATCGCGGCTCTTCGCAGTGCATCAAAGGAGGCTCTTCTGCGTGAGCGCCGTATGAGCTCACTTTCGTGATTGCCGTTTCCAATCATTGAACTGAAGGGTACACAGTTCAAATTCATTAACAAGAACTGATTAAATGTGTGAGTAAATGTGTGCCCCTTCGAATACTGATGCCAAAAGAAATAAAGTCACTGGTAAAAGAACCCGAAATTTTTGAATATGGATAGAATCAGTACTTTTGCTGCATGTTGCTTCCGCGTGTTCATTTTGTACATTTCTCTCTTTTCCAGTGGAGATACCTTCTTTTTTCCCTATTGTCCGGCGACTTTCGAATTGCGCACATCGAAATTACGGGACAAGCATAATAACACATTATATACGTGTATAAATATCGTGTGTTGTCACTCCACGCAAGCTTGCAACGATGACATTATTTGCAATGACAAGCGTGTTGGCGGGAGATTATTCCGTTTAGCCAATTGGTGTTGCTACCATATGTAAGGCTCCAAGAGCCCAGGAGCGGGCATTGCTCGTAGTGCACCTAGAAGTAAAAAATTACCTTGCGAAGCATTTTTTTCTTCCGTCTTTATGACGAAAATTTATGTATACCACGGTATCAAGTCAAAATTGTTGCTTACATGCTTGCCCCTCTTGCACAAATATTCTACTACTCTATGCATACTTGAAAAACTGGCGGCTCTCTATACGAAGTGTCTATCAACTTCAAGGGTCCCACAAAACTGCAAGAATGCAAACATTGTACTAATCAACATAAAGGGAGACCTTAAAGAATTGAAAAATTATAGGCCCATTAGATTACTCCCAGTATTGCATAAAATATTCACCAAGATAACTTGCAATAGAATAAGGGCAACACTGGACTGTCAACCAAGGGAACAGGTTGGCTTCAGGAAGGGATGCTCTGCAATGGATCACATCAATGTCATTAATCAGGCAATCGAGAAATCCGCAGAATACAATCAGCCTCTCTATATGGCTTTCATAGATTACGAAAAGCATTGGGTTCAGTAGAGATACCAGCACTCCTAGAGGCATTACGTAATCAAGGAGTACAGGCAACTTACCTAAAGATCTTGGCAAATATCTACAGCAATTTCACACAAATCTTATCTCTATACAAGAAATGTAGGAACATACCTATAAAGCGAGAAGTCAGACAAGGAAACACAATCTCTCCAATGCTGTTCACAGCGTGCTTGGAAAAAGTATTCTAGCTATTAAACTGGCAAGGCTTAGGAATAAGGATAGACGGCGAATATCTCAGCAACCTTCGGTTTGCAGATGACATTGTCCTGTTTTGCAACACTGGGGATGAGTTACAACAAATGATCGAGGACCTTAACAGAGAGAGTTTAGAGAGTGGGGCTGAATATAATAAGCAGAAAACAAAGATAATGATCAATAGCCTGGCAAGGGAACAAGACTTCAGGATCGCCAGTAAGCCTCTAGAGTCTGTGAAGGAATACGTTTACCTAGGTCAATTATTCACAGAGGACCCTGTTCACTAAAAGGAAATTTACAGAAGAATAAAAATGGGTTGGAGTGCATACGGCAAACGCTGTCAGCTCCTGACCGAAAGCTTCCCATTATCAGTGAAAAAAAAGGTGTGCAATCGATGCATTTTGCCGGTGCTGATATATGGGGCAGAAACTTCGAGACTGACAAAGAAGCTTGAGAAAAAGTTAAGGGCCACGCAAAGAGCGCTGGAACGAAGAATGGTGGCATCACGTTAAGAGACAGGAAGAGAACGGTTTGTATCAGAGAGCAAACGGGTGTGGCCGATATTCTAATTGACATTAACAGAAAAAAATGGAGCCCACAGGTGAAGTAATGCGTAGGTCAGATAAGCGGTGGACGATTAGTCTTACAGAATGGGTGCCAAGAGGAGGGAAGCGCAGTCAAAGACGGCAGAAGACTAGGTGGGGCGATGAAGTTAGAAAATTCGCGGGCGCTAGTTGGCGCAGGACAGAGGTAATTGGAGATCGCAGGGGGAGGCCTTCATCCTCCAGTAGACATAAAATGTGATGATGATGATGACGATGACGACGACGACGACGAGATATGAATAACGTTCTGTTAACAGTAATTCCTGTGTAAGTTAATTCCTAGATTTTCTTGTAAGAGAGATGTGTTTTTCGTTAGATGCCCGCGAGTGCTGCTTGCTGAATATTCGCCAGAATCTCTGCTTCGAGCTCAATATCCCCAGCATTCTTTGTCATCTGTTTCATTACCAGCGAAGCTGTATGTAGGTATAGGTTCTGGAAAAAATTGCGTGCGCCTATCGAGCCGTGTAGATGAATAATTTCTCTCCATATGTGGGCTGTTCACGAAGATAGCGAAATACCGGGCCAACTCGCGGCGGAGGTGATGCAGGCTTTAGGCACTGTCTCTGTGTATCTGTTTCTTTCTACATCCTCGTTCAGGCGCGCTTATACGATCATGCAAAAATAAGTCTTTGACCGCTTCAGTCTTGGCGTACATGCCTGGAGTGTGGCCTGATCCCGGTGACCAGAACCGGTAGCGCACTCCTTCACCAGGACAGGAGTGGCCATCCTAGTGCAGTACTTGGCCACAACAACCTCCTATATGAACACAACAATTAAACCCTCAGTCTTCAGCAGCTGCGAAGCAACTCACCACGGCGGCGGTCATACCTGCGACGCAGGAGAGGGTGCTAAGAATCATACATGACCGGGGTTGTAGGAGAAGTATGGGAGAGGCCTTTGCCCTGCAGTGGGCGTAACCAGGCTGATGATGATGATTTTCAGAGCGTGTGAATGGTTCGCTAACAAAAAAGTATCCTTGCGCCATCTAGTATATATAGGCCTCCTGGTTCGATCCAATAACTTTCTTTCAGAAGGCTTTGCTGGATGGTGCCGCGCCAGTGCTCGGCCTTCTTGCGCTGCGTTTAGCACTAACAGCCCTCTTTTATCATCCCATCGTCCTATTGCAGACGGGGTTCAATAGATGTCAAGTTGCAAAGCGAAGGCGAGTCTTATGACCTTATGATAATAGTGGTTCACCGAAGTGAGTGTCTCCGGATCCTGGGGTAAACAGTAAGTTTGTTACCGGCTGCACGAGGTTTGACTGACCGTGCGCTGGGTAACGCGTCCTCACCTGGGCGACCCGAGCCCCTCTGCTCGTACAACGAGATTTGCAAACATAATTATCTCTTATGAAGACTACTTCCGTTGCCGGACTCGTCGCTGTGCAGGGCCCAGGCAGTCACTCTCAGACTTCTGCAAACAAGCACTTACGCGAGCCCCACGGCACAGCACACAATGTACCCCGAACGGTTCCGAAGCCTGGACTGGCCCGCTGTCTGGTAATTATGCGGACTTCGAGCATGTCCTGTGGGGCTCCGCCTCTGCCGGACGCGCCTCTGCGCCTCTGCCGGATGCCTTACCCAGCGCACGGTCAGTCAAACCTCGTGCAGCCGGTAACAAACTTACTATTTACCCCAGGATCCGGAGACACTCACTTCGGTGAACCACTATTATCATAAGGTCATAAGACTCGCCTTCGCTTTGCAACCTGACATCTATTGACCCCCGTCTGCAGTAGGACGATGGGATGATAAAAGAGGGCTGTTAATGCTAAACGCAGCGCAAGAAGGCCGAGCACTGGCGTGGCACCATCCAGCAAAGCCTTCTGAAAGAAAGTTATTGGATCGAACCAGGAGGCCTATATATACTAGATGGCGCAAGGATACTTTTTTGTTAGCGAACCATTCACACGCTCAGAAAATCATCATCATCAGCCTGGTTACGCCCACTGCAGGGCAAAGGCCTCTCCCATACTTTTCCTACAACCCCGGTCATGTATGATTCTTAGCACCCTCTGCTGCGTCGCAGGTCTAACCGCCGCCGTGGTGAGTTGCTTTGCAGCTGCTGGAGACTGAGGGTTTGATTGTTGTGTTCATATAGGAGGTTGTTGTGGCCAAGTACTGCACCAGGGTGGCCAATCCTGCCCTGGTGAGGAAGTGCGCTACCGGTTCTGGTCACCGAGATCAGGCCACACTCCAGGCCTGTTTATGCAATTTTTTCAACATGCGGATTTTCCTTTTTCCGGTGGAAAATTGCGCAGCACCGGGATTCGAACCACGCACCTCTTGCACGCGAGGCGGGTGTTCTACCTCTACGCCACCGCTGCGCTGCTCTGAAAATATCTGTCTGCAACCGTACGCCGTGTTAAGCATAGTAGGACTGGGAATCAAGTTTAAAAGAAAGTAAAGTTGGACGTCTGGGAAAGAAAAAGTAACTTATGATACGCACATTAACTGGAAAGACAAACTACCAGCGATCACAAGCTAAAAATAATAATAATAATAATCACTATGGATATTAGACGTATAAGTTATTATATAACAAATTGCAGTAAAATATGGCGTAATTTTATGTACTTCGCATAATCTCCCTTTGAATGAAATCAGACAGAACTCTGAGTATGATAAACAGGTTATCAATGCACACAGGCAAACAAAAACTCGAAACTAAATTATTCTCTGCGATTAACGTGTTGTTTTATTTCTGAAATAGACGGATTTTGTGCGGAGGTTGAGCACGTATACAGTCAGCGTTAATAATAATAACAGTTCAGTAAGGCGACCCATGCTCTAGGTATTGCTCGAAAGAAATCACGAAGTAACTAAGTTACATTTCTTTCTACGTTCCTGTTTGTTCCCCTCGTGTGTCGCAAAGTATGCCATTTTATTAGACGAACAAAAGCAAAGCAAGTACAACGATCAACAATATTTTATCCACTGCGCAAAGTGCAACGAGAATCCAAGTCGGCCTCGCTGGCTGAAAAAAATAAAAAGTGCTTAGGCGAGAAAGAACAAAAAAGAAAATGACTCCCCCTTTTTTTTTTGCGGCGCGACAACCAATTTTCGAAGACTTAAGGCGCCATCGACGCGAGGCGAAAACAAAAGAGCGGCCAGTAAAGGCGAAAGCAAGTTGGCCGAGAACGGGGCTCAAATTTCATATGCAAAAGAAGGAAGCGAAAGTGACCGCGGTTCACGGGCTAAAGCCCTCGGCGTCCCCTTACGCCCCCCCCCCCCCCTTCTTACAGCGCTAGGGCGAGCATCCTCGCCTCACCAAGCGACTCCCCATAAACTAAGAGCCGTGTGCGCTGAACGAGGCCCAATAAAACCGAAAAGCACAATGAACGCGCGGTAGAAAGTGCGTCTCCCGTGGAGGAATACCGCCTATATGGGCAGCAAAGTAGAACGGGCTGAGGGCGAGTGGGAGGGTTCCTAGAATGACGTATGCAGGGAACATCGGAGAGTGGTGGTTCTCGCAAGGAGGGTAGAGGGCGCCACGGCGAAGGATGAAGGGGCGAACGATCAGGGCCACGGCGGCGGCAATTTGTCTTGGTAAGGAGCTCCACCACGCGCCGCCTAGCGACTGCACCAGCAGCAGCAGCAGCAGCAGCAACGTGGTACAGGAGGATGCCGGGCCCCGCGAAACGCCGGACGGCCCATCTTCTGGGAAGCGTTATGACGGCTAGGCGGAGACGACGTCTTCACGAGAAGGGGGTCGAGATTATCGGCCTAGGCGCCGGACGCCGTGTTATTACCGTCGTTTAACACTATGCATTAACGAGCGCGTCAGGCGGCAATGTTAGCAGGCGGCCCTGGGCGTACCGTGAAGGAAAGCTACGGTCTCTCGTGATGGACTGGCGTTTTGAAGCTCGACGGTCGTTTCCCCAAAAAGCCCTTGCTATACTCATAAATGTCCTTTATTTGCCTCTGTCTTGCGTTGCCGGCATTTTATCAAGATTTACTTGTCTAGCTGTGTTGTGCAGCCCATTTTCTAAAATGATACAGGAACACGTAACTGGCGTTATTTAGACATCTCGTTAGTCTCGCTTCGAAGCGAATCCTGCTTCCAAGAATTCTACTCGATGGAGGAAAAAAAAAAAAAGATTGCTTTTTCAGAAGCTCTGACTGCCGGCGAAGAACCCAACTCCGCTCCGGGTGTCTTATGGCACGAGCCGGCAATGGCTCCCGCTGTCTGGTAATTTCTTGTGAGAAATGACCTTAACTCGGCGTAAATGCCGTCGAGCTGCAACAAAGCGTCGCATTCTGCAAGAGTGCCGCTAGCGCGTTTTACCTCGTGAAGAGCGCTGCGTGAATTACGGTTGCAGAAGCTCACGGCCAATTTACAGCTTGAGACGACGTGCGATAATTCAAGTGCGCCAACTATTACCCGTCAACTTTATAAGGAGCATATCGGCCGTAGTTACTTGAGAGTCATTTGTCCTGCCGGCAAACAACAGTGGACGTGTACTCAGTTATGCAAACTGCGCAGGGCGCTGAACGCATCGTATCGCAGGCTAATATGTACTGGGATGCGTCTTCATTTGTCGTGCGACCTGGCCGATTTCTTAGGGAATGTCGCCATACAGATTAGGCTTCGCTACTTTGCGGAAAGCATGAATGTTCGCACTTAACAAAGTGTCCGATAGAAAGGGTATTGAACATAGTGCCTCTTTCGTTACGTCCATCGGGAAACTTTAACTTTTCCGAAATGCCATTGCGAAATGAATGTGATCCGTGAACTTACGGACACGTGGATAACGATGCACGTAACACTGCATATACTTCAGTGTGCATCCCCAACATAACAGTGCCGTTTGCGTTACTATTCAGCTGTCAAGAACAAACGCAGCGGGAAAGCTCCGTGCGCGAATTTTGTATGAAGTCCAAGTGCGAAAAGATCGCGCCCGCGCACCTGATGTGGCAGCGGCGAGAGAATGCGTACGAGAGAGAGTGAGCAAATGATAAATGAAAGGTAGGAAGGTTAACCAGGACTGAACCCGGTTGGCTACCCTACATTGGGGAAAGGGAAACGGGGACGGAAAGATTAAAGAAAGAAGAGAAAGTCCACCGAGGATATCGTTCAGTCACTCAGTCCGGATTACAGAAGCTGACTCAATCCTGTATCTTTCAAATATCGCAGCAGCGCTTTTGTGGCCATTTGTAGCTGCGATATGCGAGGCCATGGCCCCAAGATCTTGTTCAAGGTGAACGGTTTTCTGTCTAACTGGTTGAGAGCTGTGAAGAGATTTTGTCTTTCATTCTCAAATGATGGGCAGTAGCACAGTAGATGGTCTATAGTTTCTTCGACACCGCAGGCATTGCACTCGGCGCTATCAGCTATTCCAATCAAAAACGTATATGCATTCGTTAATGCGACGCCCAAGCGTAAGCGGCACAGCATTGTTTCCTCATTACGCGGAAGCCCTGGTAACAGCCGCAGTTGCATAGATGGATCGAGGGAATGCAATCGATGTTCAGTGAAGCCAGGTGTGTGCCACTTCTCCAATGTCATACGGTGCGCTAGCTTGCCTAAGTGTTGGGCTGCGTCAGTACGCGATAAAGGCATAATGCGTACGAGGGTAGCCGAGAAACATAAGGGCTTGGTGTGGCACTGTAGTGATTCCACGCGTAAACCCATGTTGTCAATTTAGTAATTAAGCGGATGCACAGCAGGTTATGCAGCTAATAAAACTACTAACATTACTGCAAATAGCTGTCTAATAATGTGGTATCGCCATCGATGAGTTCTGGGGTTCTCTACGTGACAAAACCGTGATTGTATTACGACGCCCGGCGTAGTGGAGACCACGGACTAATTTTGGCCACGTGCCCCCAGTGCACGGGATGTGTGCATTTTTGCACTTCTTCCCCATAGAAGTGCGGCCACCGCAGATGGGATTTGATCCCGCGACCTTGTGCTTAGTACCGCAACACCACAGCTACTAAGTCAGTACGGGATTACGAACACCACCTATGCTTTGTCTTTCGGACGAAACGGTGACTTATTTTTTGGTACCGTCTTCGAGGTAGTAACAACCACGTCAACGCAAATAAAATATATTTATATCAACTTCTGCCGGGAAAAGAAATAAAAGAAACAGTGACAGTGTCCAGGGCAGAATTTACCGGAATGACAAATTGCGTGAACTCCAAAACGCAAGACCAAAACAAGAGCAGATTTCGAAGAGCCATGAAACATTTAACAAAGACTGGAACAGCGAACTATAATCCTCTCATTCAAAGGCGTACATCCTACATTCCCCCTGTAGTAAGTTCTGTGTGCTATTTCCTTTCTCAAAGTGAGCAATTCCTTCCCACTTGGAGCCCGCGGGTGGTGGTGAAAGTCGTTTACAAGCGCTTTATCTCGCACCCATTTCAGGAAGGTGCCCGCCCTAGCTTTTCATTCTTTTTATCTCATCTAAATTCGCCTTTTCTTACTGTGCGAGTGAGCAAAGATGTTGCGTGCACAAAATCTTGTGCGGGGGCCATTTCGTTTTCAGCTCGGTGTTTTGGACGAGGATTTAGCAACAGTCGTTTTCGAGTCTTAGCGTAAGGAAGCAAACGAGTTCGCTATCCGTCGGAAACTTGGCGTGATGACTTTCAGTACCGTCTTTCTTGAGCGTGGCAGTGACTCAAATAGAGATTGAAAGACACGATATATCTTTCCTGCACACGAAAAAAGAGTTTCACGCAATGTTTAAGGAAACCGCTCTTGCTTCTATAGGAGAAGTAGATTGGAAATGCCAAACTTTTACCAATGGAGCTCTCACTACACGCTAATGCCGATTTCTTCGTTCTTGAAATATCCTGCTCCCGTTAATATTGTAAAGGCAAGTGTGCCCAAAACAAAACATGCACATATAAAGGTTCACTGTTGTAGGCTATGCCCCGTCGCAAGCACCAATAAAAATAAACGGTGGCCTCTAAGTCTGGGGAAGATTGGAATGCTCTTGTACGAATGACACCTGCTATCTTTTTCTGAAGAAGCTGGCTTCCATATAAAACTAAGAAAACATTAACAATAACAAACAAAGAAACGAACAATCAAATAGAGGACTTCGGCTCGGCGGCTCGGCGGCTCTGCTTTTATAAGGTGGTGCACGATTCTATCCGTTATCCAGGATTTAAGCATAACGGCTGAATCCCATGTTAAAAGAACAAGCAAAGAGATCACCAGAACTTACTCTCCTCGAAAAGCCTGAGCACATCGTCGTTGATACCTTCATTTGAACCACTTTTTCAGGGCCGCTTTCACAAATAAAAGCACTTGTGCAGTCGAAATCCCAACGGCAGCTATCGCTGTCGGTAAAACCCTAAAGAGAACATTGTTGGTCGGGAGCGCGAGCATTGCATACATTGTGACAGTGCAATTATTCTTAGCATTAACTTAATGATGTGATTGTAATGACACCACCTTCATCTCTATGTGTTTATGTCGTATTTTATTTCAGCTGCTGTAATTTAAAGCAAGGTATAAAGTTAAAGCAGCACGCAAGAATAAAACAAGCTGGGACTCTCTTTATTTCGCACTTACGAGCCATCTCACCTACTCAATCTTTACGCGCAAGTGTAACTGGCCAGCTAGCGCAATACAGGGTGTCTGTCTGAAGCCGAGAACGAAGCCACATAGCAAACGAACGAAGAACGCGCCTGGAGGTGACGAAAACTACGTGCCGGCGAAAGTACGAAGGAGCGCGAGTGCACGGCAAAATTGCGCAACCAAAGTGTAGGTAACGTTGAGCGAAGAGGTCAAGGAGAAACGAGGCTAAGGATTGCGGAGGACGAAGGTAGGCAGAGGCTCGCCAGGTTGACCTCCTCGGGCAGTTGCTTCAGGTTTTGATGCGTCTCGTGATAACATCATGCTAGCGCGCCGTCCGCTGCGTCCGCGAGTGAAAGCGTGCGACGGTGAGTCAACGATCGCGACTCAATCTCGCGTGCGCAAGGAAGGAAGCGCGCTCTCATCCGTCGCGCGAATGGCACCAGCGGAGGGGAGAGAGGGGTGGGGGACGAGGTACTTCGGCCGCGCGCGGTCTTCATCTTGAAAGCGATCTGCTTTGGAGGCACAGCCTAGGTGGGCCGACGGCTCGTAGCTTTGCATGCGCTGTGTTCTCACCGCTCAGTTTGCGTTGAAGCGATACGCAGCACGAAGGTAACTTCGCTCGCGGCTGCTGCCGCGATTCCTCACGCCAGCGTTTTGACAGCGAGTGTCCGCGGTCATCGAGTGTGAAATGTTTATGTTTGCGTGTGCGCGCTGACACCATGCTAGTTATTTTGGTTAGTAAGCGAATGTCTACAAGGATGCGTTCTACTCCGGCGGCTGCTGCGTATCGTCCGGCCGCGCGAGCCCTGTCTTGAATACGATCTGCGAGGCAGACAGTGTAGCCATTTATGCGCACCAAGGGCCGACGGCGTCGTGTGCGCTGTAGCACTCATCCGCTTGCGCGTCACCCGCGTTCACGAAGTGAAACGTCACTCAAACTTTTTGTGTTATGAATATAATCCCAATGCAAGAACTCTCCGTTTCCGCAATAAATTAAATTAAGCTCAAAGCTGTGAACCTCCGAAAAAACAGCATACGGGGGAAAAGCGGAAGGCATCTGTACCTAGCCCGAAAGCATTTTTGTGGGTCTCGTATAACGTTTCTGTGGCCAGTAAATATTTTTGCGATCCATCGTGACAGTTTGAAAGGTGCACACCTGGGCTGATATTCCTTATAAAAATCACGTTTGACCTGAGCGTCAACTCAGGACAAACACAAAGAAACAAAGAATGGCGACGGATGCATGGCCTTTCTTGTTCCGGTCTTATGGCTGCGCTGACTTAAAACATGGTTCAAGTTCACTAACTAGCCCATTTGTCATGCTGTTTTCAGGAAGTATTGTTCTAGTGTCAGCCTAGGAGAATGTGTATGTTACAAAATTGAACAATGTTACCTCCTTGGTCTGGTTGGTATTGCAATCTTGGTACGATGAGTTATAGTTATGGAGCTTGCACACTCGCAATTAAGAATGCTGGCTTACGCCATAATCAAACAAGCGCTTGTGGAAGGCAATTTGTGCACTGAGCTTTAAAAGTGAGACGAAGTTGCACTGGGAGGCATCTTTTAGTACCTGTGCGAAAAGCGATTACAAAGTGTTTCTTGACCCTCGGGCAGTTGCCGTTAGATGTCCATAAATAAGCAAACAAACATTTCGCTAGCAACACCTGTGCGTTCAACACCATGCGAAAATGGGACTTCTAACTCGCCGACTGGATAGCGTTCTATTGTGCAACACTCATACGGGCTTAGTGGAAGGAGTGTGTGTGTCTCTGCCTCCAAAGTAAGTTTAAATGTCTCAGCCAACCTCTGTATGCACTCGAGTGCCCTATGCAAGAAAGTAATCGGCAATACTCACGTTTTAATACTTGAGAGAAAAAAAAAAGAAACTCTAGGTGCACTGGACAAATATAACACTTTCAACAAACACGACAGTTGGCGACGTTCAGCCGGAAGTGTGCATCGAAGGACGAGTGCTGAAGCATTTCATAGCTCTTTAAAGCGGTAGCTGAATCCCCCAAGCATGTTGAATGCAATGACTGACAAACAGATAATATTATTTGTACAAAGAAAAATTAGTATTTCATGAAGCAGTAAAAGCTGCTAAGTGTAAATTGTGAGTGCCTTTGTGGTGCTCAAAATTTCTTGATCTTACTCGTGCAAACGTGGAATTGGTGCGTCTTAGAACACTCACTGTTCAGCGCTCGCAAGCGCAAAAAATGGGGAACGTGTTTCGATGCCACATACAAAAACACAATGGACGAACTAGGAGACATGCCTATCGTCAAGAAACGTTTACCACAGTGATTAAAATGCCTTGGACGCTACCAGCTGAAAGACCTGAAGCGTTCAGACAGCAGCCGGCTATGAACTTTTCTCTGTATCCACTGAAGCTCGTAGGAATTCCCTGAAGCGCTTCTTTAAATCAAATGAAAGGCGCTGCTCTTAGCCGTCTCACTTGGGGACAGATTTCAATAGTTCTACTCCTCGCCTCGGGCCCTCATCAACAAAGCTCTTCGTCCGACCAGAAATATTCATTCTCTTGTTCTTCTTTTCGCGTACGCACAATTAAAAGTAAACTTCACGAAACACTAAGACATGGACAAAAAGAGAAGACGAATAAAAGGCTCGAGGGTTTATCCAGTAGTAAGCCCCTTCTGTTTCACAAGCAAGCACAAGCGTGCGACACTCGTCTCCGCCAATGGAAAAGACAGCGCGCTTCCATTTCGCAAAGATAGCGCCAACAATGCATCGCTTCGGCATATGGGGAGGGGCGGTTTCAATCGAGCAATTTCTCCTTCCCATTGTGGGACTGTCGCCGAGTTCATTACGTCTGTCTCGCCGCATATCACTGGCTCGCTTGCTGGTTCTTTGGGCGGCATCGACAGCTGGCTCCTTCCTGCGCGGCGCATATATGCCGCGGGCTCGCATTTGCTCAATAGGGGAACCGCCGCCTATGCCGCAGCCGGCACCACACGTGCGCGCTCTACTCGAGCGGCGGTCGCCTTAAGCGCGACGCCGCTCTTCCTTCCTTCCCTACTTTCCCTTGTTCCCGCGCGAGAGGGAGCCCTCAAAGCCTCTTGTCCCCTCTGGCTCGAGTAGTTGTGTCATCAGGAGAATAGAAGGATGCTATCATCGCGAACAACGCGGCGACGACGATGCTGAGCACGCATCTGTAATTGGACGGCGAGCGCATCGTTAAGTCCCTCGTCATTGTAAAGTGAGAGCTGGCCAAAGGCCAGCGGCGTTCTATTGTGCGACGCCTCCGTTGAGTGAGCCGCTGTTCCGTCTTCTGTGTACTTTGTGGCGCCTCCGGAATAGCGTGGCGAGGCCGTGTTCGCTCTTCGAGCGCTGTTTTTTTTTCTTGGTTCCTTCAATTGCAGCGCGAATTTGTCCCGAGATGTTGTGTTTACTTGTGCTCTAGCTTCTTTTCCTTTGGTTGTTTCCTTTAGCTCTTTAAAGCTTCTGCGCAGTTGCTTGCCCGACAGATGTTGAGCACCAGCTGAGAGGCCAAAATGGAGCTCTGCGCACAAAAAATACGCAGCTTTTCGCATGCTCAAGTCAAATAAACTTCTTCATTGATTGAGAATATTGAGTACTGGAAGACCAATCACGGCAAATGAGCGCATTTATCTTTTTTTTCCCTAATCCATAGGAAAAATATTTTACACAACGTTTACTTAATATGCAGCATTATAGTAGGTTTAGTTTTGTTCATTTTGTTTTATTGTAGTACAGTTCACTCACCAGCAACACGCTCTGTTTTGGTCTGTGCGCTGTAACAGGTTATTCCAACTTACACTGGTCTTGTTCTCTTCTAGCAGAGATCGCCTCGCGACCCAACACCCGAAAATTTGTGATTTTCTAGCCGTATCGTTTACTCACAATGGAATCATATTTAAAGCTATTAATCGGATCGTGGCATTAAAATTTACGCACAAATTTGGCTTTATTCCGGCAGAACGCGCAACTTCTAAGTGTAAGAATGCGCGTTCAGCTGCGTAACACGGAAACAATAGGAAATAAACAATTTCCGTAATCACTCATAAAATTTACCTTTATATATAAGTTTATAAGTAGAGGTGGCACTGTCCCACATCAGCAAAACTTCGGTATAGAAGGGGGCTGTCTTGTAGTTGTTATATAGCTCTCAAATAGAAGCATAAAATTTATTTAGAAGTACTTCCCTCTCCACAAGAGACGCGCTCAATAATTATTTGCCGTATTCGCCGGAATACGAAATGAGGAAACTGACAAGTCAAAGATTACACTGCCACGAAGGCACCCAGGCGAAGTTCGGCCGGAGCCCTACGTTTACCTCAACGAGCGATGGAGGTGAAATGCGAAAGCACCCGTGTACTTAGATTTAGGTGCACGTTAAAAAACTCCAGGTAGTCCTAATTTCTGGTGTCCCCCACTACAGCGTGCATCATAATCAGATCATGGTGCTGGCACGTAAAACCCTATGATTTACTTTTTAAATTTCTACTCCCCCGAGAGGTTGTGTTCTAGTCTCCTCGTTTTTTAAACGCGAAGGGAACAGTGCGTTTCATCAACCTGCGTCTACCGCACACAACCCACTGTCATTACCAGCCTCAGTCTACCGCAATGACCTCGACTACCACAGATAAAGAAACAATGCCGCGAAAAGCGCTGCTTTACTCAAGACACATATTTCGAAAGTCACACCATTATCTGCACTTGGTTGGTTAGGGAGTCTTTGTGAGCCTCAGCACCTTTTTTTCCCGCTTTTCTATACTGATCTCATTACGTGTCGTGGATGCTCCCCATCTTTCCCCTTTCCCAGTGCCAACACTGCTTCCACTTTTGCCCTCTCCGGGTTTTCGCTTCCGTATCTCTCGAGGTTGCAGTCTCCCGCGACAGTGCTCTTTCCCCCCGAAACTCCTCTTGTTTCCTCAGGAGTTGAATGGTGACTGCTGATGCGCGCAATGAAAGTGCTCAGCTGTTATAAATGCCATTGACGGCACCAAGGTTTCTTGCCGCTCTAGAAAGCTGGGTTGTGCGATAGCGCTTGGGAAGCGCGCACTTCGTCGACGAAATGAGCTACTAAACAAAAAATTCGGAGGTCGGTGGAGCGGAAGTGTTCCGTATAAACGGAAGCACGTTGAAGGAAAATCAGAGGTAGGCTGGAGAAGAAGACCAAGTGGATGTGGGCCGGAGAAATGGAAGAGAGCGAGGAAGTGACCGAATAATGGAAGTGGCAATGCTACGGTTGACTGTAATTATTGAGTGTAAAGTAAGGTGGTGCCATCTGTTTGAAGTAATCAAAGAACAAAAAAAAAAAGGACCGAGTTTGGTTGGCTGCACAGGGTCGGCACTTGAAAGGAAAATGTAAGAGCCACGCATGAAAAGAAGACGGGGAGAAAAAAAAAAGAAAGGTCGAAGCGATCACAGACTTTCCGGAGCGTGCATGGACCGCCGGCCACCGCGGCTTGCGTGGAGAGTGGAGCCGTCCTGGAGAATGACCCGTAACCACGTGACTAAGCTAGTTCCAAATGGGTGACCCTTCCTTTTTCAGCTCCCTTGTCTCCCGTTGGTGGCCGAACAGCGTGAAAGAGATTGACAGCAGAGCGAGTGGACGTGAGAAGGGTGACCGGAAATGAAACAAGGAGATAATGAAGGGGAGAGCCGGCCACGTCGCAGTTCGGACCAGGAGCAAGAGGTGCAAGAATTGCACTAACGGCGCCTTTGAGCTTCTTTTTTGTTCTTATTTGTTTTAGTTTTGTTTCAAGGGGAGTGGGGGAAGATAAAGGTAGTAAAGAGGATGACGAGGTGCAAAATCGCGTAGCAACAAGCTTGTGCCCAGCCACGAACGACACGCAAAGAGCTGCCGTAAGGGTAAACGAAATAAAAATGACATTGCGTATCTCCTCCGAGGAATGTCGCTGGGGCGTTCCACTAGCAGGCAGTGATCGGAAGGCGTGTTCTGTCGCGTGTGTTGGGCAGGGCTGAAAGTGGCACCCGTAGGTTATATTTTATTGTGGCAACGTAGCCATTAGGCAACACAGTCTTGAATACTTGTGTGAGCGCGCCAGTTAGACACATAATCCGGCCATATTGTCTTTGTTTGACACTGCATAGACGATTAGGCTGCGTGAGGAAAAAATGAGACTGTTTGCTTGAGCACAGATGAGGCGCTGCATGGCTTCGTAGATCAGCGTCTACGTGTAGTTATTGATGACAGGTGCTGTTTATTCAATTTGTTTTGTTTTTGTTTCTTCCATTGCTAGCCAGAAACATGCATTGATGTTTTGCAGGTAACCTTTGAGTTATGTTTATCTGCTTCTCACCTAGTGGAGAACCCATTTAGGTCACCTGCTAGGTGCTTCCCTTCTTAATCACTGACTTAGGTTTCCTAGCCATTAGGAATTGTGGACATTATCATTTGCGCTTAAAATGCGGCGCTGCTAGCTTTGTTCTTCGAAAAGTATAGACCGCTTTTTTTTCACGTGTGTCGCCGTATTGCGTAGGCAGTGGTACCATCCATGAGCAGTCGCCACGCTAACTCGGGTGAACGCACCATGCTGTATGCCAGGTATAAGTACGCTCGGCGGTGACTTCTGGTGGTTGGTTTTTGGGGTTCGCCTGGCTTACTTAGTATGGCGTAGCGGCATCTACGTCTGAAACGGCTATGTGAGACGTACTGAACTCATTTACCTTGGCATCACCTTTGTTTCTACAGCCAGTGACGCGGACGATGTGTCTCGATGTATCTGCGCGTTTTCGATCGAGCCTACACAATCGGCTTCGTAGATCAGTTTTTGTATTTCAAAAAATTCGTTGCATGATTGCGTCCCTACTACAGTGATGCTCGTCGGACGCTTGCGCAGCCAAGAGAAATTTATGTGTAATAACGTCACTGCTGCACCCAAAGGCGACGCACTGGTTCCCCGACGACCTTGTGTGAATTGACAGCACGTGCTTTTCTCCGAGAACGAGCACACGTAATGAGAAGACCGTTATACAGCCCGTGGCTGCGACACCATTCAAGCAGCTCCGCAACGGCTCTCGCAAGCCAGAGAGGAGAAAAAGGTAACGGCGCACCCTTTCATCCTCGCTCGCTGCAAAGACCTATAGAGAAGCATCAAAGGTACAATTAGCTAGGTAAATAGAACACACTTTCGACCACTGTTTTGTACAGGAACACGTGTAGCGTTTTCAAACCAGATTGGAATAGAAGAGCTATTGCTGATTAAGAAGTGGGCCATGGGAACGGTTAAGAGAAGAGTGTAACGCTGCTTGAACCATGCCAATGACTACATCAACGGTTCAAAATTTTGATAATTATTTACAATGTCTTCCCGTTGATTGAACTGTGCGTAATTCTTCTGCAACTGCAGTGGCAGTGTTTTGACTAGAGTATCAAACTGAAACAGAACGAAAAACTACAGAAAACCATTGCTATTGCTCAAAGTGAAGCTGAATTTGAAGGTAAAATTTGTTTCACTCTGGAGTGAAACCAAAAATAAAACAATAACGGTATTTGGTTAATGCTGGCTACCTTTTCTGGAGGTTTTCATTCATGCATTGCCTCCACTTGAGGCTTAATTATGCTACCTCGCTTGCATATACTCATAATCTTAGCATGATTTGATAAATACCAGCCCCATTAGTATGGTTTTCGGCGTATTGCGTCGCGGGCAGAGGTGTTATGCAGACGTAAGTTTTTGAAATTAAGGATCTTCAAAGAATTTTCCGATAGTTGGAGACCTCACCCGCCGTGGCGGCGTAATGGATTTGCGTTGCGCTGCTAAGCTCGAAGGTGCGGGATTAAAACTCCGCCGCGAAGGCCGCGTTTCGATGGGCGCGAGATGCAAAGGACGGCCGTCTACAGTGCATTGGGTGCACGTGAAAGAATCCACGCAGATGGGCCAAATAATTACGTAGTCTCCCACCTCGGCGTGTCTTATAATCATATCGTGGTTTTGGCATGCTAAAATTTCATAATGAGAATTTTAGTAGCAAACCGTGTTACCGTCGAAATAAGGAAGCTATTTCTAGCAGGGTGGTGGCTTTTAATCGCACAAATTGACATAGATGCCACAGAAATGACACATGGCTTCTGACATGTGGTTCCGCCACGTGATTTTTCACTGAAAGTTTTCTTTTCCTACTTCCCGGGATTGTTGCAAAATGGTTTATTTATACCTAATGTGTATGACCTGCCCTCTTGTTAGTGGTGCTCGGGGGAGAAATCAGAGAGAGAGAGAGAGAGAGAGAGAGAGAGAGACTAGCATAGGGTATAGGCTAAGTTAAAATTGACTGGACACTAATAACTCGCACGAAAATTCAACGACAGTCCAGGATCCTATTCCTGTGTTCCGCGAGCACAGTGGGCGATCGTGAAAAATCTGATCAGCGGGTCAAGTGCGCCGGCTTTTATACATGACTCATCGAAGGTATAAGCGTAATCGCTGGTGCCCGCGTGCCTACCAGAAAGTACCTACACAATTTGCATGGCGCAATACGGTCAGACTACTCAAGGTTCGGTGACGACAAACAACGGGTAGAACCATCAATAACGTTCGGACAAACGTCTGATACATGCAGGCGTTTCCTGCGCCGAGCAGCTGCATTTATCATTTATTAGCCGGTTAGGAAGCGGTACACATGTACACATGTGAATACAAGGCACGTACACAATGCCAATATTCAAGGCAGTGAGCGGGCCTTTTGGATAAGAACACACGTACAGCGGCATCTTACAGCCTATCCTTGTTAGTACACCTCTTATCCCTCTTTTTCTTCCTCTTCCCCTTCTCTCCTCAAAAAAAAAGTGGCAGTCTAAGGTCTTCTCTGTGTTTTCTCATTAGAGTGCCCTATTTCAGTCTAACTAAATGATGGCTACGCATAGATTCCAGCATTTTTGTTGGATCTGCAAAAATTATTTTGTAGCTACTTAATATAGGCGTGGCCTGAGTAATGACTCGCGCAATCTTTCCGTGAAGCTTAGAACTTTTTTACACAATAAAATTGTTAAGCTGTTTCCCTATAATTGTTCTTGCGTTATGCAATGGAAATGAACTTGAACCGGTCCAAACTGGTTTGAAGTGTTATTTTCTCGCTCGGCAGTTGAACCAGAACTCAACAGTTTTGGCAGAACCGGAAGGGGGGAAACATGAACAAAAAGAAAAAGTATCGGTTCGAAACTGCGATTTGCGTCATTTTGCGGGTCACCATATAATCTACACTTAATCAGTTCGTACAATTCCGAACAATGCCGTAGACACATGTGCGCCATTACGTCAGCATGGTGCTCATCTATGTCTTCTCGAGCCAATATAACACATGCGAAATAGAGAAAACAGCATCTGTCTTATACAGTTTATTTTCGAATGAGGCTAATTGCAAGTTTTGTGCTCGAGAACTAAATGGCGCGAAGCTGTAGTCTCTGAATGTTACGAGTGGTGACTGCCGTGAGGGCAAATTGGCACGTGTGACAACACCCCGTCATTGAGAAAGGTGCGCTCATCAGCAGGTCAAATCTTTGTAAAATAAATATAAAGCATAGAATGTCACGAAAGGGTATCTTTAGTTATTTCGCGTGTCGGGCAAGTGTTGCCTGCTTAGATTTGATACTGGGCGGCTTGCACCTATTGTTCAATAAGATCATTATGCATGGCAACTTACCGACAAAGTGCGCAGGACGAAAAAACGGTACTTTTCGCGACCCTGATCTCGATAACTTCATATGCTTCTTAGTGGGGCTCTTCTGGTTTGATCTATATACAGATCTTCTTAAGTAAGCTGCCAGAACTTTTCAAGTTCTCGCCCTGGCTCGTTGTGGAGGAAGGCAAAGTTGGAGAATAAACACGTGAACGCTCGCCGCAGTTGCTGAACGATCAATGTTTCAGCTGCGCTTGTGGAGTGCAGACCTCAATAACAGACTGGCTAATGTGATGTGATGCTTCGTGCAGTAGAGACGACAGCCCTCCAAAATAAAACTAATAAAAAAAAATTGAAGAGTGATGCGAGGAAAGGAAAATGACGCACTCACTGAACGGGGGTCGATCTTAATGCGTGAGCGCGCTGAACAAGCAGATAGGTATCATCAATTGTAGTCGCTTTGCCTTTTCTTAGAATGCGCGTACCATGGAAATGCCCTGCCGATTGCAGCTTACGTTGCCAACCTAAGCTTAACATGGAAGAACGGGCACTCTCTCGCGAATCGATTCAGCACATGTTCCGTTGGTAGTTCTGCTCTTGCCTGTGTGCTCGAATATCTCCTCGTCTTAATTTAGTGGCGTTACGAGGAAAGCAATTCATTGCAGAGCACGGCGCGGTATTTTTATGCTTAGCAACGCATTTAAACGCTGCAATCGCCGTAATGGTCCCGCACTCAACAAAACTGATGACGCTGTCGAAAGGTCAGGCGATCGTTATAGGCCTTACACCACCACGCTCATTCCTGCACGATCGGCTCACTCGAAATGTACAGTTCGATCCACTCTTAAAGCGAATACTATTTTCGGTGGCTCTCACTTTGGTATAGCTTTAAATGAATGCCAAGTGAAGCTTGGTTAGAGAACTGCTATGATGGGGGGACGGTGCAAACTCCACATACCGCAAGTCACATGTCACAAAGCGGGGCGATCATACACTTGACAAAGGGACTTTTTTTTTGCTTGCTTTAGGCTCATGCGTCTTATTTAGCAGTTCTGCGCTGAATGATATTGTAGGCGATCCCTATTTTCGTATAGCTGAAAACAAGAAAAGCGGCTACAGAGCGTTATAATATAGCTTGAGCGTCTAGATGGTTAGTGAGATTCTGTATGTTTTGGCAGTTGGGGAGAGTAGTGCTGTTGTAGACATCTTGCGAAGCCATATCGTATTCAGCCCAGCAGAATCCTCCTAGAATTTGCAATTCCGTGCAACTTACATTTCAGACACTGGTACCAGGCCAAAAGGTGCATGTAAGTTTACCCAACATCCATGAATAAAGGTTGCTGCGATTACATACTTCTTTCTCCTGTGCTGTTTTTGGCAATCTGCGTTGCGTGTGATATAAGCTCGATTTGTCACGCTTTCTCTACATGATAATCTGGGATAGTTTGCATTAGAGAATGCATTACCGCAGCACCGACGTTCTCTTTCTACAATCAGCACTATTCCAAACAATTTTCAAATTTTTAGTTTCTTCCTAGTTTTTTCATTACTCCGACCATCAGCTCCATTTGCAATTGATTTCTACGATCCGCTTGATTTGGCTTGCTGCTAGGTAAATATTTTAGCGAATTTGTAGATATGATTCGAGTCAGTACCTGTTTTATGACGTTCGTTCTTCTTGGTTTCCTTTGACTTTGCCTGTGCCATCTTTATCTTCATAATTTTCTCGTCTCCACATTGTAAAAATTCAGAATAATCACTCGTGCGCTTCCATATAAAATTACAGCCTTCATACAGTCATTGCTCACGCAATTATTTGTACATATTCAGGTAGCCAACAAGGCTTCTCCGTTTTCTCAGTTATAATGAAATTCCTCACCAGCACTTCTAATGGCATCGGAGTTTAGTTCCCACGGTTTTCTAAATCCCTCAGGGGTTTTGAATGTCTACACAAATAATCTTTTGGGTTTATATTCGGCTTACAGCCCAATAATAGTGAAATGGAGCTACATATCCTGTGCGTCATTTCATTCCTGAAGTCGATTGACCTCAGTGAGAAATACATTTTATTGTGCACCTGTGGACAACGGCACACCCGGCCTGCATCACTTGTGTTCTTTCTTTCTTTCTTTCTTTCTTTCTTTCTTTCTTTCTTTCTTTCTTTCTTTCTTTCTTCCTTTCTTTCTTTCTTTCTTTCTTTCTTTCTTTCTTTCTTTCTTTCTTTCTTTCTTTCTTTCTTTTAACCTTCTTGCCCACGCGTAGGGTGGCAAACTCAACGAACGCCTGCTTGACCAGCTGGCCATTCATGCACCTATTCCTCTATTTTACAGTGGAGCTCTTAGAACCTCTCTGGGTTTCTGTTGACGTCCGCAGCTTCGATAAGCTGGGGGAGAGACAGCTGAGAGAGAGTGAAAGCAGAGTATAAAAATAGCATCGCGCAGCATAGTGACGTGGTGACGGTGTGTGAAGCCTAGGGGGAGAAGGAGCGGCGCGGCGGTGACACAGGTGATATGACGTCATTTCTCTCCGATAAAAACCCGCGCGCTCGCTTTAGCGGTCCTCTTTCTTGCAGTGAAATAAAAATATGCGTGGCTCTGCTGTCGGAGACACCAGAGACCAGCGGAGCTTGGGGAATCCCAGCAGAAGTTAGGCTAAGTGTGCGGTTTAGCACTACTTTACTGGTCTTGCACCAGCACCACTGGTCTCTGGTGTTTGCGATAGCAGAGCCAGGCACAACTTTTCATTGTGGTGTCTGGCAAACATGCATATCATTCTAACTATACACCCAAGAATAATTTTTATGGTGTGTCTTGGCGAATGGAAAGCTCTCGAACATTTGAATATTCAGTATCAGAAGCAACCGACTAAAATTATGCTTAAACACAAATTATAAGTTCTTTATGTTTTAATTTGACTGGTTCATGCAGAATTGGCAGGCGACGCTAAGGTTTGACTTTGGCGTCTCTTAATGGCACGCGCACCTCTGTGTTGGTGTTCTTTAGGTTAAGCAAGTGAACGCCTTTCTCCTGGCGCGATATGCGGGTGAGGGAGGGCGAAGAGGAAGCGCAGCGCATGCCACCTGGCGGGGTGGCATGCGCTTTAGCGAGTGGCGCACGAAGCGCACCTTAGGCACTCTCTCCCAACGTTACTATACTAGCTTTAGTTTTAAAACTCGGTGCCGTTGCACGGAACCGTCACCCACCCGCGCCTTCGTGGTGCTGCAGTCGCACCCGGCTTCACTTCCTCACTAGCCGGCTACGCGGGCGGGCCGGACTAAGCACGCGGTGCAGTGTTGGTGTATTCTGTGGTTCGTTGTTGACAGCAAATTCGGAATAGGCCGCTATCGAATAGGCCGCTATCGGAACGATGTCAACAGTTCGGCACACCACTTTTTCTGTGCTCCCAGCAATGCGACGCTTCGATCGGCGTGAAACAGAGCGATTCCTCGTGCCGACCGGGATCTCTCTGCGAAATCAACGGCACGCGCTCGTGCCACTGCTCCCGCGTTCGTCGTCGTCTTCCACAGCTGGCTGCGTGGCCGTTCATCTTTCCAGCGTAGAATTTCACTTCACTTCTGTCGTCGTAATCGGGAGGCTGCTTCTACGGGGGTATAAGCCATTGCTTAAGGGAGTATGAGCCACTCATGGTCTTACGTAACGGAAATATTTAATTTTGAAGAAATGTAATTTCAAAGAATCACAAGTGGCAAATCGCAGGCGATGGCTGCTAACCACGCCGCCGAGCAAACTCGAGACATCGAACGCAAGCGACAACTGCGGACTGCGGGCATATATCCGTCAGTGACGTCGTTCTTTCTCGCAGCCGACTGTGTGTGTAACCTCATAACTGAGAAATACTTTAATGAAGCCTCGGGATTAACCCAGTGATAAACACAGGGGCCGCAAGTTTCAGCTTCGCTGATTAAGCAGCTTCACGGAATGAAAAATCAGACATCTTTCTTCTTTTTTTTTTGTGGCTTGTGTGTACAAAGACCGACCTCATCTTTCTTCTTGTAGCGCTTCTTTGGCGTGGTGAGAAGCTTCGGTGGGGATGAAGATCATCCTACAATCGCACACTTTGGCCAGATATTCAGGCTCGTGAGCTCTAAACTGCGCGAAACGTTAAGACGACAGGAAGAAACACACGACATTTAGAAACGCAGCTTCTGCGCTTCGCTGTCTGCGTTTCTTCCTTTCGTGCAGTTCTTTCAGTATTAACGAACTGGCGCGATAACTCTTAATGCTGTAGGTGGATACCGCTTTCTCGTGGTATCACTAATTCGGACAAGGTAAAACGCCAGCGAGCGTGAAACACGCGCAAACTGCCCGTCCGCACGAGCTCAAGGCTGTGACGAGGCGTCTGCCGTGGAGCCCGATGGAACAGCGTTGCCCTCTGGCGGCTGTCACAGAACTGGCGACAGTGACTGTAAGCGAGCGGGCGGGGAGTTCTACAACTGAAGCTAGTCTAGTAACGTTGCTCTCTCCGGTGCTGACGTCAGAGCACGTAACCAGCGCACGTGCGCAGCTGTTGCGAGCAAGCCAGCGAGCAGGTGAGCGCCGGCAGTGGAGAAGCGAGAAAGGAAGGGGTGACGTCACATCCGCTCTGCTGGACAGATATTCAGTTTATGCTAGGCAACTCTTTTCTCAAAATTAGCCGGGTAAATATCATGCCACCTTCTAGCGTGTGACTTCGTTAGTGACTTCATTTCTACCGCTTTCTAGTTCCGGGTTTTCAGGAATTTCATCAAAGTCGTGCGCACGTGGCGGCTCTCTAAGGTCTACCATTCTGTGCTTTGGTGTGCGGTAATCAGTGATTTCAAATAATTATAATTATTCCAGACATTTCAATAACTCAAATTGTAACTAAAGTTATGCTCTGATATCATATCTATAGTGAAAACCATGAAGTTTGTACTGTACAAGTTTTCTGTTTTTGCTTATTTATTTTGAATTTCGTCCCCGCTCGTCCCAGGAGGTGAACCGGAAGAGTATCAAGAGCCTCACTCGGTACTCGTGCCACTAATAAGTTATGCATAAATTATTTTCTAACACCGTCACGTTCTTCGCCCATTGATTCACTCGCTGAGAGAAATATTTCCCGGAGTCTTGAGCAACACTCGCACTATTTCCTTTTATGTTTACCAGCGACCACGCATATTTTTTGAAAATATATTCCTTATGCTTGCGCAAAATATTAAAATGTGTAGGGATTTAATTGTCAAGTTCCAGAGGAACTGGCATACTTGCCGTACTGAATGAAAGCTAAACCATCTTTCACGCGACCAGTCTCCAGTGACAAACTCTCGCGATTGGTTTCACTGCTCTCTGCTCAAAACTTTACCGAGCACGAACTTCCGAGGCAAAATCAAGATATTCCTCTCTTGTTTCCGGTTTCCCTGCGACGCGACAGTGGCAAAGAGATGCGAAAGCCCCAAGGTTTAGAGAGCTGCGGTTTCCCGCCAGGGAGGCCGTGCACGGTCGTAGGGAGGGTTTCCAACACTCTACGAGCCGAGTGTTCTTTCTGTCGTCCCTTCTTTGTGCCACGCCGATGCAGCCGACTCTATTACACTGCCGTAGGCAATGCCCGCCTTAGGTTAAAGCCGCCGACGCGGGCCGCGTAAGCAATGGATCGCTGCAATTAGACAAGCGGGTGCGAAGGAAAGCTGCTTTCCAAGCAAGTTTAGGGAGCCAGGAAAAGGGAAAACAAAGCGAAAAAGAGAGCAAGATGCGAGGGAAAAAAACGGGATTGCTAGAATGTCCTATTTGCTGAGCCATGCCACCACAAATTCAAACGCCCTAAGCAAACTGGCGGGAGATTTAGAAAGGCGCGGCATTCGCCATAATAGCGGTGGCGTTGGGAGCGTCGTGGGGCTACTGGTTATAAGCGCGACAAAAGAAAAAAGCGTAATTGAGTTTTGCTTTCGGTGTTGGCTCGCTTCTATTGCGCGCCATACGAAGTGGGATCAAAAAGAGAAGATGTCCCCTTCGGCGGCGGCAACGTCGAGATGAGAGGATTAGTCTTCTGGGAGACGTAGGCTGAAGTGCGGCGCCTTGCGATGGTTTTGCCCGTTATTGTCGACGGGGTGGAGAGAAATAGAGAGGGAGAGAGAGAAATGCGCGTGCTCGAGAACCAGAAGTTTATTTTGTAGGTGTTTGAGAGAGAGTTAACTTTGAATTGTCGTTGACGCTTTCCCGGTGCAAATCCATCGTAATAACTTGTCGCACCGAGCCTCATTATGATCGCAAACGAAGGACTGGCTCTCATTTGTGTGTGTATGTGCGTGTCTGTGCTCATTCGAAACAGGATTGAATGTAAATTCATCTGCAAACCACAGGCTGAATAAGTCGACCGTGAAAAACAGCAAGACAAGTGGGTTGGATGTGCCTTTTACTGCAAGGGAGAAACGGGAATGTAGTAATTCTGTCGTCTCTCTAACGAAAAGTGGAGAAGGGTCGTACATTTATCGCTGTGGATAAGGAGGTGTATTGAGCTTAGCATAAAGGAATATTTCGGGATAGTTTCAACCTCATTTCTTTTTAGAAACCGGCAATAGGAATGTTAAAGTCTGGGAGGTCTAAATAAGTAGTCTCTGCTAGGGGTATTTCATTGCGAGATCCTCCGGAGTTATTGTATAGCGTTCTTTGTTTTTGTTCTGTCAGAACGAATAACTAGAACCAAGCAACTAAAACCGAAACATCTGTGGCAAACAAAAGCAACTGCAGATCTCCTTCAAAAAAAGAATAGCGGGGACTTTTGTTCTCTGTTCGAAGCCGCAAACTGCAATAATCAAGGTTAATGCCACCTTACTTCTGCTTGAAGTTCCCGTGTTTTTCTCGACGAATTTGCACCATCACCGTCCGGGTTGTGGAACTGTGTTGCATAATCTTTTTCGTCCCAGTCGTGGTCGGTGTCTATGAAGCAAGCGCCCCTTTGTGCTGAATGTGAACACGACTGTAGCTATTTGGAGCACGCTCTGTCGAAAGCCACGTTAAGTAAACAAAAATAGCGTATGTGTGGCTAAAACTGAGCAGAAATGCGTCAGTCACAGCGAAGTATCACTATAGGAAATGGACAAATTTCCCCAGCAATGTGTTGGAGGTTTAACAACGTTAGATGGGGAGCGACATAACCTTGTCGCAGCTATACCAGCTTCACCGAACGTTGAAAGCTGCTGATGCCCGTAAGCCATACTACTTCCTGGACAAATTATTGAGTCAGACTGTTGTTGCCATGGGTTTAATTTACAAACTCTACAAATAAATGGTAACTGCAGAAACTAACCGAAAGAGCGGCCGCAGTGTGGTTAGCAATAGCACAGGACGCAAGATGCATGGTGCCTGTGCGACAATCATATATCTGCTACACATTTGCACCAAATTTTTTTTGCTTTTCATGCAGGCACGTGCAGACTCAAAAAGTTAGCCTGTTAGTGTGGATGTATTCGGTAAACTACCTGGCTTATGCTAGGGCTTCATTCAGCCATCACTGCTCAAACTCCTGATACGGTTTTGACGACAATCACGCGTAAGTTATCCCACTAGATTACGCAGTCTAAAATAGCTTGCGTTTCGGCATTGTTTAGAGATAAGGGGCAAATTTTTTCGCGTAGGCTATAGTCACATGTAACAGTGCAAACATTTTAAAGCTTGTTTTGTCTTCAGAGGTTGATTTTCGGGGTTTTACCTGCCAAAACCTCAATTTGATTATGAGGCATGCCATAGTGGAAGACTGGAGATTAATTTTGAGCATGAGGTCAAGCATGAGGGTCAGGATGACGTAGCGTATACAGGTTGTGCCTGGCAATACGGGAGCTGCGTACAGGCGCTGCGTTCACATTGCACTTGGAGTATAGCGATAGAACGTTTCTTGAGGACAGGGATGAGATTAAAGCGATAAGCACTTCCGGTACTGCCGAGGAAATTAATGCGAATGTACAAACGGTTAACGACGTTCCTCTTGAATGAAGGGATGATTAAATTACTTTCCTTTTTCTCCGCAAGCCTGGTTCGTGTTCTGGTTGATTAGGTGTTTTTCCAAAATGCTTCAAAAACGGGACGACAGAGAGAAGAATACGCAAACCTGCCGTCAAAGGAAGGAAGATGGTCCCGCACAAGCATTTTCTGGCTTTTCATATTGCGCACCGTTAGGAAGTCTGCCAATATTGTACTGCGCGTAATATTTTGCGGTACATCGCAATAATCCAGATATGATGCATAGCAGATGCTGCTTTCTGTGCTTCACCTACGGGATCGAATGCTGGAAGCAGACTGAGAAATTTGTCCAAATTCTGCAACAGTAGTGGGGATTGCGGCAATGAAAACGACTGAGAGGTCCCAATTTATTACCGCGTTATAGCAGGTTAATAATATATATATATATATATATATATATATATATATATATATATATATATATATATATATATATATATATATATATATATATATATTGTAGCGTTCCTATTTAAAGGACACAGTAGACGTAAAGCATTGCTGTGGAACTGGCGTCCATCTTGTCTACATTTTTATTCCCACTTCCTTCTTCTCTTCTCCTGTCTCCCGGTTCTCGCGCTTCTTCATCTTCTATTCGAAGGCTCATACCGCTTCACCCTTCCAGGTTTCTTTTGCTAACCCCTCCTGGGGTAATACTTGAAAACGTTTCCAATCGAAGCACATTCAACTGTGCCCCGTTCACCAATGTACCACACAGTCTTCAATATTCCTTTCTGAGTGGCTGTCTTTGTCACAGAGTAAGGACCATAAAATTTGGCACTGGATTCTCTTACTCCTTTCCTAACTAGAATGAGGTCGGTGACTTGAATGTCTGGGATATCTACGCAATGTCTCTTGTCAAAATTTTGTTTCATTCGTTTACGGTACCTCTCCTCCTGCGATTTTTGTTTCCTCTCCTCGACGATCTTGAGATTTTCTAACAGCCCCAATTCACGGTCCGCCTGAAGAATAGGGGTCTCTCCTGAAGACGCGAACTGCGGGCTACATCCCAAGCCACTGGTGTAGGAGCGATTGTGATGTCGTACAGCTGCTTCTAAAGAGCATTTCCAACCACCAGGGAAACTATCGTACATCCTGATGTATTGTTTTACATCTCGTATAGCACGCTCTGCAAGCCCATTCGCTGCGGGATGGTATGGCGCACAGAATTTGATTGATATATTATGGTCTCGAGCCCATCTTGCAAGCTTTTCACTCTTGAACGCTGGACCGTTGTCACATACAATCGTCCTGGTTGTCCTAAACATTTCCCGTTCGAGAAGGGCGATGACACTATTCGCATCTTCTTTTCCTGCCCGTGCCGCGACCATCCTGGTGCATTCATCTATGGCCAGAAGAAAAGCTTGCGTTTTTCGGACTCCTTCTCGTTTCTTAT
Organism: Dermacentor albipictus; assembly: GCF_038994185.2. NCBI lineage: Eukaryota > Metazoa > Arthropoda > Arachnida > Ixodida > Ixodidae > Dermacentor > Dermacentor albipictus. The sequence goes on from NC_091823.1 coordinate 93,279,875, forward strand.
TCAGCTCGGCAAAATCAAGGTGTATAACTTCAAAAGGCACGTTCGAGTGGCAAGGTATTATCATGGCGTCCGTAGGCTGCTTATATTTCACTTTGTTGACCTGACAAAGGTGGCATGAACGAACGTATTGCTTGACGTCTTCTTTCATGTGAGGCCACGTAAATCTCTTGACTAGCTTGTTGTAGGTGCGCCAAAATCCGTCGTGTCCTCCAGATTCTGGGCTATCGTGGTACAAATAAAGAACCTTTGAAATCAGCGTTGGCGGGACTTGATAGCGACCTTCCATAAACATCAATTGTTCAGTGCCTTCCCACAATTTTACTTCATTGATTTCTTCAGATTGTTCGGCCTGTATCATCAGTCTAGACAATGCATCTGCATCAGTCAAAAGGGGTCCAGGTCTGTGGGAGATGGTGAAATCAAATTGCTGCAAATAGTTCACCCATCTGGCGATACGTCCCTTAGGTTGAGTCATATTCAAGAGATGAGTGAGGGCCTGGTGATCGGTGAACAAAGTAAACTTCGCACCTTCTAGGTACGTACGGAAGTACTGAATTGCTTTAAGGACTGCAAGCGCTTCCTTTTCAGTAGTGGTGTAGTTGACTTCAGGTGGCTTGAGGGTGTAGCTGTAGTAGCCTACTACGTGTCGCTTTTCTCGGCCGGATGCTTCTGGACATTTCTGGTACAAGACTGCACCTGTTCCATAATGTGAGGCGTCGGTATTCAGTTCAAAGCGTAAGGTGAAATCTGGTATGCGTAGAATAGGGTCAGCAGAGATTCTGTGCACCAGATCACGGTAGACTCTCTCACATTCCTCATCCCACTCAAATGGAACTGCTTTCTGCGTTAGGCGCGTGAGGCATCTTGTTTTTATGGCAAAGTCTTTTATGAAAGGTCTGAAATGTCCTGCTAATCCCAAAAACACACGCAATGAGTGGACGTCATATGGTTTTACCAGTTGGGATATCCTCTCAACGGACTCTTGTTTCGTGCTTTTGGTAGTCCCATCAAAGACTCTTCCAAGAAACACAACTTTTCTTTGAAAGAACGCACTTTTCTTAAAATTAACCTTGAGGTGTGCCAAGCTCAAGGCATTTAATACCTGGGACAGGTGTTCCTGATGCTCTGCCTCTGTTTTGGAGAAGACGATAATATCGTCGATGTACACGTTACAAAAGACACCTAGGAAAGGCTTCAGAACTTCGTTCATTATCTTCTGGAACCATGCTGGTGAGTTTTTCCAGCCGAAAGGAAGCCGGTTATACTCGTACAGGTCGAAGGGCGTGATAAAAGCAGTGTACATTTTTGTTTCTTCGGTTAGCGGGATCTGCCAGAAACCTTTGCACAAGTCAATACGTGAAAAACATCGGCAACCACCTGTCTCATCTATAATCGTGTCTATCTTCGGCATGGGAAATGGTATAAGCTCTGTCTGGCGGTTGAGAACCCTGTAATCTGTGCACAGTCTGAAAGTTCCATCTTCTTTCGGCGCAATAGTTATGGGAGAGGCGAAGGGTGACACCGAAGGCCGGATTATATTCGCGTCTAGCATCTCCTGCAATTCCTTCTTCAACCAAATCTTGCGCTCTCTTGACATGTTATAAGGCGATTTTCGGATGACAGTCTTGTCGGTTAGTTCGAAAGGCACCTTGTGTGACGTCATCGCTGGTGGGTAGCTTCCTATGCATACCAGTTCAGGATAGGTCGTTGCAATATCCCTCGCGCACTTGACAACTCGCAGGTTATCTTTTCTATCAGGCTGTGTCTCTTGCCTTGATAGTCCTTCCACTAAAACAGCATCGTCCCAGTAAACGTTGATTTTTAGTTTCTTTATATCTGGTCTGGATAGCAGAAAGTCATACGTCACCCCCTCAATCACCAGTACTTCACTCTCTATTTGATGACCTTGGAACTCGATGTTTACTGAGGCCCATTGATTATGCATTGTCACTTTTCCGTCGTAGCCTTGCACCCGTAGTACTCTTCCACTATGCAGGTGACTTGCATCTACCAGCTTGGCATTAATTATAGACACAGAGGCACCGCTGTCAACCAAAGCCATCATATGTCTGTTTCCCACTTTGACAGGGATGTGAAGTAGGCTAGAGCAAGTTAAATAAACAGTCTCAGTTGTGGTCATCGGGTCGGACTGATCACCCTTGTTTATCAGTTTTGTTGTCGTCGGAGCCTCTTCAGCGTCCGAAAGGAGGGGAACGGGGTCGCTGTCGACGTTATGCACCCGACCTCTGGGAGCGCGCCAACCCAAGTTCTCTGTGCCGCCTGCAACGCGGCGCGGTTCTCGCTGATTACGGCTTGACCAATCCGCGCCGGACCGTGTGAAGCGACCGCTTGAGCTAGCGTTTATATTTTCTTCTGAAGTAAATGATATGTCGTGAAGGCACTCCAGGAGCCCGTCCATAGTTTTAGGTGACCGTATTTGCACTTGCTTCAGGACTTGCGCGTGCAGTCCGTGCATTATTAGTGCTACTACGGCAGATGGAGGAAGCAGAGGCTCGGCCAGCTTTAAAAGGCGGCATTTGTCAAAGAAATACTCGACGAGGGAGCCTTGCTTGAATTTGAAATTAAGCGCGGCGTCCCACCTTTGCACTGGGTTGCTTCGGAATGTCGTCAAGAATTTTTCTTTCCACTGATTCCAAGAGTTGCCAGCCTCTTCAATAACGTGCAAATCATACCACTTCCGTGCAACACCGCTTAAGTAACTACGCATGTTAGTAATCTTGTCCTCATTAGAGTGCCAGTTGTTCTTCCCAGCAGCATAGTCATAGAATTCAAGCCAACCTTCTGGACTTGATGACATGCCGTCGAATGCATCGGGTTCTACAAATTTAGTCACTGGCTTCTCAGCGTTTAAAGAGCTTATAAGCGATGTCACCAGCTGGTTTTGTTGCGAAATCTGTTCTTGTTGTAGCCGAAGTGCTTTCAAAACTAGGCTCACCTCTTCCGTCGACGACTGTGATCCAGAGTCCTGTCGACGCATCGGTTGAAGAACTAATTCGTCGAAGATCACCAGAGGCAAGTTCACGTTCACAGCACCCTTCCGACGTAGTTCATCAGGGTCCATGGAAGCCTTCTCTAAAACCAGGTTCATGAGTTTTGCCGAGTTGAGTTCGCGAGGTAGTTCCACCGCTGGTTCATCTTCAGCTTGGTATCTCGAAAAGATGATCTTGTCCGCGGAGGTCTCCTCAAGGAAAAATCTCACCCACATGTTGGAGTTCGCTGTCGGCTGCGCCAAAATAATGTAGCGTTCCTATTTAAAGGACACAGTAGACGTAAAGCATTGCTGTGGAACTGGCGTCCATCTTGTCTACATTTTTATTCCCACTTCCTTCTTCTCTTCTCCTGTCTCCCGGTTCTCGCGCTTCTTCATCTTCTATTCGAAGGCTCATACCGCTTCATATATATATATATATATATATATATATATATATATATATATATATATATATATATATAAGCGGTATGAGCCTTCGAATATATATATATATATATATATACTCTGATATATATATATATATCACATATTTACTATATAATATTTACCTAATGTTGATAATATTATCATAACTGTATTGTGGCATTACTTTTTTTTATTGCCTCCAGGTTAACAAACTACGCTGTTTCTCTTAATGAGACACGTCGCTCTGTGATTTTCTTTTCTGAAACATTAGTTTCAGCTTTGCAATAATGCAATTAAATAACACTGCGCATAAGCAAGGGCTCCTATTCGTAGGTGGGAAGGTGAAGTGGTCAAATAGAGCTGTAAATTTCTAAGTACTTATTCTTGTCCGAAAATATGCACATTACTTACTTCAAAATCGCCATTACTGTGGCAACATATAATGAAATGAATCATATGTATAAATCAATCTGTCGATATTTCAGATGGCTAAGCATGCCAGCCTCAATAGAACCACTGCTTCACAACTGATGAAGAACATCTTAAGCTCTCTCTCTCCCTTCCTCATCATTCATCGTCCCGATCCCTCTCCCATGTGTAGGGTAGCAAACCGATTAGGCTAAACTGGTTAACCTCCCTGCCTCTCCTTCTCCACTTTTTCCTTCCTGCCTTCCTTAAGTGACAAAAAATGTGCAAAGAGTCGTTCATTCGTATTTTGCCTCAGTGGGGAATCCTGTATAATGTGAAGACGTTTTCATCTGGAATGGCGCAGACGGAACCATAATTGTATTGTCCTTGCGACTGAACTGTTAACTGTCGCTAACTTACTATATAGCACAAGCTATGTGCATCGCTGAAATGCGCTATACGGCGTTTTCGCGAGGCGGCTGCCAGCGCGGCCGTAGCGCCATCTCTTGAGCGGAAACGGAACTTGTCCATGCTTTTCCGGCCGTTGCATGCGCACTTTTGCCGTTAAGAAAGCTAGTCGGAAATTTCTAAAAGTCACTGTATCAGCCCACACACTCGTCGTGGTTGCTTAGTAGCTATGGTGTTCGGCTGCTAAGCACAATGCCGCGGGATCGAATCCCGGCCGTGGCGGCCGCATTTCGATGGGGGCGAAATGCAAAAACACCCGAATACTTAGATTTAGGTGCACGTTAAAGATCCCCACGTGGTCCAAATTTCCGTGGGCCCCCGCTACGGGGTACCTCATAATAAAATCGTGGTTTTGGCAGGCAAAACCTCATACCTTTTCAGCCCGGATGTACAGGAGCCCATCTAGACGTGGAAGCTTTGTCGTTTTCTTACAAAGACTTGAAACTCCTGCCCCTGAGTAACATAAAGCTAAATCAGCTGTCACCGCGCAATCACCCCAATTCCTCTTCACCGAGGCACGGTGCCCGTACCTTCTTGGCATGCCCTTACCCACGAGCACGTGTAAACGTGCTGTAGGTTAGGTAACTATGAAGCTGAAGATTTTGTGCTCTGATTTTGTGCTCGGCAGGCGATCATGTCAAGTTTCGCAGGCCACTTTACCACTGCGGGGGATTCGCTAGTAAGCGCTATCGTTTGCTCTCCCAAACAGACTGCCACGTACGGAGCTTGCGCAGTAAGTTAAGGGAAGGCGTGTCCTCCTAGTGATAAGGAAACAGCAGGGTGACGAGGCAGTTCTATAAGTTTTCGTTGCAGTACAAGAGAAATTTCGATGAAGAGAACGACGAAGACGATGTTATGCGTTATAAGAACGAGGAATCAAGAGCGTTTTATGTTTGCTCACAGCGAAGCCGACCTCCAGCATTGTATTAGCGACAAAGGAGACGGTGCAACGGACACTCGCACAAGACGTACATTTCCGAGAACATTACGTAAGGGCTTAAGCCTACTTAAAACACCTCGCAATTAAACGTGGCCATGCAGTTTCCGCCCGGTTTCTCTCAAGCTAGCGAAAGCATACAAGTATATAATGGGGACATGATTAGCGCTAACATTTGTGAATCCTGATGGTAAGTGTATAAGACTTCTAAGTAGAGAAAGAAGAAGTATTCACGGACTTCTACCATAACTGCCCTGACAAAGGAAATAAAGCTTTTCCGTACACTACAGGGCTCAATGTTTGAGATGCGTTGCAGCGTGTGCCTGTGGCAGAACGTTCACCCTGATACCAAATGCTTCTCTGAAGTGAGAATAAATCCATGAATAAGTTGCCGACCCTGCAGCTGATTGTGACTAGCCACCGTAGGATGCCAAAGTACGAGCGGAAGATGGAACCGCTCTGGACCAAGTGACAGCTAACGGCTCTTCGCAGAGCCCTACGTCCAAATATGCGTGGCCGTAAAAACAAGCGAAGTGCTCTTACTTTGGATCATGATTAACACGTGTTTTGATTTCGAAACGCAACCACATGGACATAGTATAATTGAAAGCAACCGCCGTTCAAATGATGTCAAACGTTAAACGTCCTGGAGGTGCAAATAGCATGTGCACGTTTTCACGCTAGAATTGCAGTTCTGCGCACATTAAAGGGACATGCTCGCAACGCTCACGTGAAAATCACCACGCACCAGTGTTCACTTCAAGCATCTTTTGCTGCCATGCCTAGGCAAGGAACTGCAGAGTTAGCGGTGAAGTTATGCACTAATTTTGATTGCCCCTTGCTCCCATTGTGTGAAACAGGTAAACAGGAACCTGCGCTTCAATGATTACGTAGAGCCGCAGCACATACACTTACGAGCTTGTGCAAGGAGGGCGTCACTCTGTAATGCCCTCCCCATTCCTTCAAATACTATTGGCGCCATTATGAAAACATCCCGAAAATGAAAACTCCGCCCGTTGTTTCCTAGACAACGTAGTTAAAATTTCGCAATAAGCATGGTAACGCCAAAAACTTCTTTATAAGAATAAAAAACGCAGTACGCAGTATTCACTCGGGTACATTGATGTCACCTCGTTGCAATTCTATCGAAATTATGCTTCAAAAGAGGCGCCGACATTAATTTCGCAAAAAGAAAAAACCAAACAAATCTAAGTAAAGAAAAGCGGGAAAATTGCCCTTCCATGACCACTATTCCTTGATTGATATCTTGTATTGCACTGAATCTCCATGAAATAAGTCGCAAAGAAAGTAATAACTACAAAATAACCACTTCTTCCGGCTTCACCAGCATTTAGGATCCTTTTTTTTTTCTTTGCGTGTGTGTGTATTTGCGGCTGATTGTGTGTTTCTTGCAAAGGGTTTTTGGTCCCTGGGATCTCTTCGATTGCGCATTAGCTCGAAAAGAGTTTTGAGGTTTGTATTGTCTGACGCTAAGCGAGGACAAATGAGCCTTCTTGCCGATGACGGGCTTTTAAACGCGCGTTTCGCTTCTCCGCGTACCGTAAAGCTGCAAACAACGGATTTGAAAATACCAATGCAAAACTGCAAAATGACGCCTGCTCGTAAAACGTAACCGAAAAGCCGTTGGTGCTAAGTAAACATTCGTGCTTCTCCACAGAGGAAACTGAAAACCAACAAAATGCCTCATGGGAAGTTTCGAGGTAGGTTTTCTTTTATTTGTCTAGATTTCAACTTGTAAAACTTCTCAACAACTTTAACCATAAGCTGTATTCTCACTTTGCATTCTTCTCAGTAGACAGCGGAAACCAAGAAATACGTCGCAAAATATTAGTGGCGACCAATTCCAAATATGTGTTCCCATTCTCTCAGTTTAAAGAATACGAATTCCGCACTTGGCAACGATATCAGAAAGGGTGTCGGTCTAAAGCACCACATCAATTGCACCGGGGAATAGTGAACATTTCTGGCTGTTACAATAGTCTCCTTTCCACTTCTTTCTGTTATCATATAGAATATGTTTTGTATACGTATCCTAGTTTCAATATACAACCGCACTAAACAGCTAATAGGGCCACACTGTTTCAAGGTTTCACGTTTCATTTTTAAAGAATATCACCACACTGCGCGGAGCTTGGTTCCTTCGCACAGACATTGGGCATTGAAGTTTCGCATGTGTACCACTACAAATACAGGCGGAAGTTTAATGACAACAGACGCTCAAGCAATTTGAGGCTTCACATTATGGACGAAAATATTAATGAGTAAGGTACTTAAGGACTGGACTGATATCTGAGGAAATAACTTATGTATTTTTAATGGTTGTTTCAAAGCATATACGCGCAAATATTGGTGATCAATAGAGAACAGTTATTCTGTTAAGTAACATTGACTACCAAATATCTTAACTAAAATTACGCTGAAGGCCTTTGCATTAAACGTGGCACTGTCGTCAGAAATTGGGGTCTTGGTACACACTATATGCGTTGCCGTCAGCTGTGTCCATTACACTCGCATTACACATAACACACCAAGAGTGTAGTGTATCGACGCAACCGTCTAATCATATTAGAGTGAAATTACTACGTTTGTAAAAAAAAACCATCAATTTTCCTGATATTGTTTGGTGTGTGCTTCCCTTCTTCGTTCTCAATTGTGCTAAACCACTGATAGGTTTCGCTGCTATTATCGTAGAAAAAAAAACATTTGAAAATATATATTCCTTAGTCTAAGTATGACTCACTTTCTTCTCTATGTATGGGCTTCATCGTGGAGGCTTGACTTTGTTTAGCTAGAATATATCACAGCGGTGTCTGACAACACTCCAGCAGTGTTGTAACGCTGCCTGATCGTCAGGTGGATGAAGTTAACAAAAGAGGTGCGCTCGAAAAGCCGCCTATACTTACCGTGTTGTCCGTTCACGCTCCTGCTGAGCAGGGAAACCAACACCGTCCATACTCCGACGAAGTTTAAGCAGCTAATAGGGCAGGACGTCCACGCCGGACAGTGGCGCGATTGTAAAGTTTCCATCATTGACCAGTTGCAACACACAGACACGGCGACGCTCGAAGACCGCAAAGGCTCCTGTACAGAGACAGAGGCTTGCAGACGGGTACGGTAGTCACTGGCAACTTTGTCACTTCGAGCACATGCAAGACTTTGGTGCTAGCGGCGTTCCACGCACCTGTGAGACACTCCAAGTACCTGCAAAAATGTCGCTCTTACACAACGGATCCAGTCATTCGAAACCACGTTTCACCACGGGACGATATCGTGCCTAACTCATGGCCTCCCATACACTCGCAGTACACTCCACCAACCGGTGACCGTCACAAGAGCTGAGAGTGACCATGGAGGGACGACAATCACGACAATCCGAAATCAGATGTGGCACGTGCTTTCTTTACGCGACCCTACTGGCGGTAGTCCGCGCACGTTTAATCGAAATGGAATACAGTTATCCACGAAACAACGCTGCCGGATCATAGTTCCGTGGGACCCAGTTCCTAGGCAGCACTGGTGATGGCACTGCTGTCACCGGCGTGGGAAACTCCGCCGGCGTGAAGGACCTCGCGGCCAGCGTGGCACCGTCGCGACAGTAACTCCCCGGCTGTGCCCATCACGCCGAGGCACGCTCGCGACTGAACGCGGTGGAGCCACGAAGCGGCACCCGCGCGCAACTCCGGCCACCGGGCTTCGGAGAGCGGGCGGTGCGCATGCGCCGAATTGCTTCTCTCCCTCGTTTACCTTCTTGTTTCCTCCCTTTTTTCCCACGCTTCGTTCTTTCCTGCAGGGCTCCACTGCCTTTCTCCTCTTTCGGCCGCAACAGAAGCGGTGAAACTGGAGTAAAGAACGCACGAAGGTTGTACGCCATCCCCTTTTCTATGGGCCATATATCCATATATATATTCTTTTTTCTCCCGCATACCCTTGATTTTGGTGAGCGGCTCAGCCTATGGCTCCTTTTTGAGGTCTCTGTGTCCTCGAATGTCTTCTCTGTCTTCCTCGAATGAGGAAGACGAAGTGATTCTCGTAGAGACCACTATTCCTTCGCGCTGCAGTATTTTCGGCTTTTTCCCGTGTTTTACTGGGAGACGCCGCTCTCATTGCCACGGCAATGGAAGTGGAGTCGGCAGAATGCCGACGCGACGTGACTGCTTCGTCAGGTACCGGCCCGAGGAAGAGAAATTGCCCACCGAGTCAAGCTGACAGCGAGGACACTGCGCTGTACTCCTACTCAAGCGATGACGCCTCAGATGACGAAGGCTTCGAAAGAGTGGTACTCCGGAAGGCCAAGAGAAGAAACATCAGCGGACGGTCTTCGTCAAGTAAGTCTACCGTCATTCCACAGCGCAGGCCATCGGCGCACACAATTCTCTTTGTGCCGGACGCACCCGCCGACAACCTCAACCGCCTTAATCGACAAGCTATTTCCGTTTCTCTGGAGGCTCTTGTCCCAGGAGAAATCAAAGATATCAGAATTAATACTCGAAAGAACATCCTGGCTATTGACGTCCACAACCGAAGCGCAATCAATGCTTTGATGGTAGTCAAGCTCCTGGGCAACATTAATGTCCACTACCTCATTCCGCAAGACAACGAAACAACGGCCGGTGTTGTTTATGACATTGACACATCCATTAACGACAGCGACCTGCCAATTTTAATCAAACCTGCGACAGATGGTGTTGCCTTACTACAAGCCCGGCGCCTTGGCAAGTCGACCTGTGTAAGGTTCGTGTTTAAAGGTGACTGCCTACCATCACATGTAAAGGTCGGCCACTTTCGTCATGTGGTACGACCTTTCGTACCAAAACCACTTCAGTGCAGAAGGTGCCAAAGAATTGGACATGTGAGTGCTGTCTGCCGAAATACAACGATATGCCCACGATGTTCCGAACATCACGACACCGACACTTGCCGTGCAACAGAGCTCAAGTGCCCAAATTGTCAAGGATCGCACGCTGCGTCCTCAAAAGACTGTCCACGCCTAAAGAAAGAGCAGAAAATCTTGAGAAAAATGGCCAGAGACGGATCGTCACACAGAGATGCTTCTGAAGCGATAAGGCGACATCGCTCCCGGAAACGAAAGTCCATGAAACCCTCTTCCGGTTCAAGGGAAATGTCTCTTCCGGCAACGCCACCTGCTGTTCCATCTGTCTCGAGTAAGAGCACGAATGTCAACGAAAGAAGTGGCCATGCTTCATCAAGTGATGCGTGGCCGGCACTGCCGAGAACATGCCACGCGCCAGAGCCACAGCAAATGACTCGCCATTTTCAGTCAAATGTCACTACAGTTGACCAAATGCGAGACAAGGACTCACAAGTGATTGCCATGCTCAAATCGCTCACGAATGTCATGCGTCTGCTACTGACGAACATGGACACTCCAGCTGCTCGTAGCGCACTGCAAGTATTGGACGCGCTGACTCCAGTACTTGAAAGCATCGCATAGCACCATGGCCCGCCCCTCGCTGCCCTTCCACAAGGAAGTCAAGAAAGCATCTTTACTGCAGTGGAATGCCCATGGTCTCAAATCAAGAATTTCAGATTTTAGACATTTTGTTTTCGAAAACCGTTTTCCCATCCTTGTAATTTGCGAACCGAACGTGCAGAATGTTATACGTATTTCTGGCTATGAGGCATTCATGTCCTCTACCTGTGGTGATGTAAGCAAGGTAATTGTATATATTAGAAGTGATCTGACTTACGTGTTGCACCCAGTTCCGCCTCACGACGACAACCAGTACGTTTGTTTAATCGTGAAATCGAATAAGCTTACGTTCACACTCGTTGCTGTGTATATTGCTCCTTCAAGTGGCTTCGACTCTAAACGACTACACGACGTGCTATCAGCGACACCCGGCCCTACGATTCTCACAGGAGATTTTAATGCTCACCATCCGCTTTGGGGGAGCCTGAAGATGGACTCCAGGGGAAGGCGAATAGCATCCTTTGCCACACAGCACGACCTTTACTGCCTCAACGATGGTAGTCCGACATATTTACGCGGGCCTACCTACAGCAGCTGCCTAGACTTGACCCTGGTTTCTCGGCTTCTTGAAAGAAACGTGCAATGGTTTACAGACATTGAAACACATGGAAGCGACCATATTCCTACGTACCTGAAGATCAAGGGACTATCGAAATACTCCTCCATGACGCTCCGGCGAATTGACTGGTCGGCGTTTCGGTCGCACATGGAGGGAGTATGTCAGCAAGGGAACCCTTCAAGTCCGGAACACGAAATTCAAAAAGCCATGCAAGAGGCTACGCGTAGTTTCCAGCCTTTCCCGAAATATGCAGAATTTGAAGCAGAACTGCAGCGACTACGAGCAATTCGCCGGCGGGCTGAACGAAGATACAGGAGAACTAAATCCATCCATGATCTCCGAGAGGCAAGGCGGATGCAAAAGAAGATTCAACGTCGCATCGATGCACTACAATCTCAAAGATGGAAACGTTTCTGTGAGTCCTTGGATCCACGTCAGCGATTATCTCAAATATGGAGAACCGTGCGTGGGCTTCGCGTATCACCACAACAGCGTGTCCCTTTCAAAGCCCTCGCTTTGCACCAAGGTCGCAGCGAAATTGACATTGCTGAAGAATTTTGCTCAAGACTTTCCAGCTTGCAGTCCCAACGCGCAATTACACCATGTGCTACTCCTGTGCCACGGGATTCCCGCATGGATGTAATTTTTTCGCTGGAGGAGCTTGAAGCGGCACTGGCGACTTGCAGGCGCTCTTCGTCACCTGGCCCGGACGGGGTTACCTATGCGGCGCTCGCCAATCTTGGGCAGACAGCACGACTCATGCTACTAAACCATTACAACGAGTCTTGGCGCAACGGTTTGGTTCCACGTGACTGGAAATGCAACCGCTTGGTTCCACTTCTCAAACCTGGCAAATCACCGTTAAACTTGTCATCGTACCGCCCCATCGCTCTGGCCAGCTGCATAGGGAAAATAATGGAACGAATGATTTTGACTCGCCTGGAATGGTACCTGGAAAGTTACAACGTGTACCCAGATGCTATGGCTGGCTTCCGGCGTGGGCGCTCATCCATAGATAATGTCATCGATTTGGTTACATTCGTTCAGCATCAGAAACGCCGGAAACGACTCACTGCTGCATTATTCCTAGACATAAAAGGCGCCTATGATAATATAGCACATTATGCCATTATAAATGCTCTTACTGAAGCCGGAATCGGTGGCCGCACTTTTCAGTGGCTGTGCAGTTATCTGACCGACAGGCATTTCTTCGTGATGACCGAGGATGGCGCCACGGCTCAACACCAAACGTGCCGTGGAGTACCACAAGGCGGAGTGTTAAGCCCGACGCTTTTCAACCTAGTGCTCGTTGGCCTAGTCCGATCCTTGCCCAACACAGTTCAGGTATCAATATATGCCGACGATATCTGCATTTGGGCGTCTGCCGTAACACGGCTGCAGGTACGAGCACGGCTGCAAAAGGCAGCTACGATAACATCTCTGTACTTGCGAAAACAGAACTTAGAGCTGTCTTCAGAGAAATGCTGCCTTGTTACATTCACTCGGAAGGAAATGAAGCGTTACAGTGTAAAGGTCAATGGGCAAGCAGTAGCAAATGCACGAAAACACCGCTTTTTAGGGGTAATTATTGACCGAGACCTATCATGGAGCCCGCATGTTTCATACCTGAAGAAGAGATTATTGACAATAGTACATCTCCTCAAATTTCTCGGCGGAAAGTCATGGGGCACTTCGGTGCGGTCAATGCTGCAGCTGTATAACGCCTTGTTCCTCGGCTTCGCAAGATACAGCCTCCCTGTGATTGGCAACACCTGCAAAACAAACCTGCGTGTACTCCAGGGACTACAAGCTCAGGCCCTAAGGACGTGTCTCGGTCTTCCGAGGTGTGCGTCTACAGCGGCAACGATCGTCATAGCTCGAGATCACCCAATATCAACGTACTTGGCAACCGACGCTCTCAGGGCGCATATTCGGCACGTTGCCCGATTACCTTCTCACCATCTTGCCGCTCTACCCACAGAAAGGCCACACACAACTTTCAGTCGTTTAATTGATGCCAATCGCCCCTCATTGCCATCGAACTACATGCCTGCAGCAAGACCATCCTTACCTTTATGGTGCCTGCACAGACCTGGCATACGCCTCACCATCCCAGGAATCATGAAGAAAGCCAACATGTCCTCGTTTGCCCTTAAGCAGGCCACGTTAGAACATTTAAATGAGGTGCACAGTGGCCGCGTACATGTTTACATCGACGGTTCAGTTACATCTGCAAGCGCAGCTGCCGCTGTGCTGATACCAAGAAGGTCCGTCAAGATACAGCTAAAGACGTCACATGTATCATCAACGACAGCTGCTGAACTCGTAGCCCTGCGTGCGGCTCTTCATTTTATTAAGGAGGAACCATCCCAGGCATGGTCAATCTTCTGTGATTCCAAGGCAGCCCTACAGAGTGTACTCTCAGCACTGCGCCATGGATCACATGAGCAGCTCGCCGCAGAGATCAGAGAAGTCCACCATCGACTAGTTGACGAAGGACACGATATAATATATCAGTGGTTGCCTAGTCACTGTGGCATACATGGCAATGATCGAGCAGACGCAGCTGCCCGATCTGCCCATGACGGCGTCAACTGCGTTGCCATTCCTCTTTCGAGAGCCGACGCAGCGAAAAAACTTGCCACACTTGCGCGTGACCTGACATTAGCCCAGTGGAATTCATCCGATTTCACAAGTGCACGCCTCCATACTCTGGACCCTAATTTACGGCTCCATATTCCGTCCGAGCTTCCACGACGTGACTGCACCCTTCTTATCCGTCTATGGCTTGGAGTAGCATTTTCAAATGCCTACTCTTTCCTTATCGGAATGGCCAACAGCCCACTGTGTGACTTCTGCGGGTGCAACGAAACGATTGAGCATCTTCTTTGTCAGTGCTCTCGTTTTAACCTACAAAGAACTGTCCTCTCAGCCGCCTTAGACAAACTGGACAAGCGCCCAATGACAGAAGACAAGATCCTTGGAACCTGGCCTACGCGAACATCAGCGCGATCCGCTATGAAGGCGCTGCTGCGATACTTGAAAGACACGGGACTTTCTGACAAATTGTGACAGTACACTGTGTGGCGCAGGACTGTACGGTGACACTGCGTAAGACTAGGAATGCCTTTGCGGGTTGCGTGACAGTGCCCACAGAAATAGTTCGTGTGTACGTGCGTGTGTGTGCTTAGGTTTTTTTTCCTTTTTTTATCCTTCTTTCTTTCTCACCTATTGCATCCCCTTTCCCTTCCCCCAGAACAGGGTAGCCAACCGGAGATAATCTCTGGTTAACCTCCCTGTCTTTCCTTTGCCTTTCTCTCTCTCTCTCTCTCTGTGTCCTCGAAGTCGGACGCCAGCTCGTTAATATTGAAGGATCCCCCTTTTGACCTTACCTTCCTTGTGGCACAGCGATGATTCATTTTTTATTGATTTACATTAATTCCTTTTGTGTGATTTATTTCCGCAATTTCGAAGATCTATAAGAGCTACGTCAAGAAATAAGCGGTTACGACGACTGCCACGCGAATATGAGCTTGGTTTCACAGCATTTCTGTACAGTTTGTTTGTTGCGTTGACTTGCATTCAATATGTGGCCTGCATTAGATAATGTAATTCCGGCAGTAAATTTAAACTGTAGATGTCGCGTCTGGAATAAAACAGAAATAGAACCAATGGTCAGGATTGCCAGGGTTTTTAACTAAGAAGACGTGTCTCCCCATGGACGCTTGTCAGAAAATCGTATATATATATATATATATATATATATATATATATATATATATATATATATATATATATATATATATATATATAAACAGCGTGGTTTGCCCACACGGCCAATATTCGCGATAATGGCAAGTTCACTAGGAGACTTGAGCACTACTCTAAGTTGAAGGCGGCAGTATAGCAGTGTGTACATCTTTATGACACTGGCTATTACGTCTGAGCCCAGCAGGGTTAGGCGAGCGGATGTTCAATACATCCAAGTCTGTGACGTTGAGTAGTGCGGTCAGCGTGGCTGTGTGCGGAACATCAATTCGTCAGGACGTCCTTGGGCATATGCAAACTTATGTCGGTAATTTCATTTGACAGCCATTCTTCCGGCAACAGCAAAAACAGATTGCCTGTTGAGGCGCTTCAAGTTGTCGTTTGGGACCGTAGTAACAGAATTTATGTCGTTAGTCACAGGGCTTTCTTGCGCTCTTTCGTTCAGCCCTTCACGGATGGTTACGAGTGCGAAGCCATCGTTGAAACCCATGTCGCTGCTCATTGGCTAAACACGGGTGTCGTCGCTGCCAGAGTCACCGCTAAGGCCGGTCGGGTCTCCGGACGTGGATGTTGCCGACGTCAGCGAACCTAGCAGATGCTCGAGTTGGTGGCCGTCCATTGCGGACTAAGAGATAAGCGCACCCCGGAGGTGTATTTCCGCAATAAAGGCAACACTTACTTGAACGACATTCTGCCGGGCACTCATTTCATCATCTCCCCATTGCTTATACAGTTTTTAAGGGAAGATACTGAATTATAAGCATACTGCAACCATACCAAAGAGAAAGAAGATAAAATTTTAAGCCCAAGTATACTATCTTGTTAGCACTGTACGAAAGAGAGACAAAGAACATGGTTCAAATTACATTCACAAATTGCTGGCGTGGTCTACGTAGCTAAAATTTCTTGGTAAACGATTCCATAAACAAATCAATTTACGCAGATATCTCGCTTTATGCCAATAAACGTTATGCCAACCATTGCCTAATAGCAAGAAGACGCATCGTTCGTATCTCTTTTTTGATAGCCGTTCATGTGGAATTCAATATCCTTTGCTAACTTGGTCTGGCGCCGTTATGTGCTCGCTGGTACCGAACATCGAAGTATCGTCGTATTGTGCGGCACTTGCACGGCTGCATCACGCAGTTCAACGCATGCATCACAGCGAGACGCAGGGCTGTGCATTAGCTGCGCTTCAGGCGTGTGTGTCGCTTTTGTTGTGGAGTGTTATTCTACACGCAACTCCGGCGCCAGGCGGTTCCTTTCTACCGTCGGCCATAGATCATAGCGGAGGCGGCGCAATGCTACGGAGTGCCCCAAAGCGCTAGTTTCCACAAAGGGAAGTATGGCGCAAAACTAGCGTGCTCTCGGGTTTTTAAACTAAATTGTTGCTGTATGAAGCGGCGAGCGCGCCATGGGTCTCAAAGCAGTAACTCGTGCGCGGGGAGCACTAGAGAGAGACAGAGGAAAGGGGACTGGCAGGGAGGTTAACCAAAGGGGAAGATCCGGTTTGCTATCCTACGCTGAGAAGAAAGGGGAGGGGGAAGTAACGGGATGACAAAGTAGAAAGAAAGAAAGAAAGAAAGAAAGAAAGAAAGAAAGAAAGAAAGAAAGAAAGAAAGAAAGAAAGAAAGAAAGAAAGAAAGGAGCATAGACATACAATCACAGTCGGTAACTGTCGTCGCATACTGTGCTCCTCGCACAGCACAGTTCTACTGTACTGTGCGGGGAGCATTAAGTTTTGTATTGGCCAGGCGGTCGGTCCAGTCCAGAGGGTTCCTGGAATAAGGGACCCTCTCCCCTCAAATGACAATTCCCTGTTTCAAATAAAGGTCCATTCATTCATTTATTCATTCCTTCATTATCGTGTCTGTGGGTTAACGGGTAGAACATCGGACTTCTCCTCTTATGGATCCTTGTCCAGATCCTGCCACTAGACACGAAATTTATATAATATTGTTACGTGTGGAAAGACACGGGCAAAAGAGACTATTGGCACTGTATTTACACTAGAACCAGGTCACCAGGCAGACACACGCTCTCGCCAAGAGCCCAGACACTTCAGCGTCTTTTCCGCAGCAGCTCGTCTCTTGAGTATCTGCTGATGTTATCGTAATACTACTCCGCTCCTCCCCCTCCCCCCCCACCTACGGCAACAGCGCTGTCCTGGTGCTGTTAAAGATCTATGGCGCGCGGTGAGCTGTAGTGCTTTAAGCCTGGCGACGTGGACCATGTCACAGGTTGTCACAACGGAGGACGTAGTGGGAGTGGCTAAATGATTCCATAAGACAAATCTGTCATTTGGTGGAGCACGCAATATCTGCAGGTGACAACAGGAGATCACTTTTTTACAAAAGCAAACTTTAGGAAATGGTGACCAAAGCAACACAAGAGTTCGAGGCGAAAAATGGACACCATGCTAATGCAGGTCGTAGCTATGCTTCTGTTTGTTTTGAGACCCTTGCAATATTGTGTGATTGAAATTATCGGGCTGGACGCCCTACTCGTAAAAACTCTATGAGAGAGAGAGAATAAACATCTTAATACGAAAATGTACCTTTGAAGAGGCGTCCTCATTCCAGAATACTTGAAGCTCCGGCCGTCTCCCTGGGCCTTCGCGACCAGCCGTTGCTGATTCTTGAGCTTGAAGCTGACAAAGGCCCTCTCGAAAGCCTGCAGAGTGATCCTATAAATGGCTAGTATAAAGCGGCTTGAAATATCGCACTTTCGCCCCAGATGTGAAGCATCGATTGCGATAGCAAATTAGTAGACACCTATACGAACGGAAGAGTAGTTTTACCGGCCCTAAAAAGTTGTACAGATTACGCTCATCAAATAAATTAACATGCATGCTGTCAGGGCGCACCAGAAAACATGAACACAGCATCCTCGATGACGGCGGAGACGCGCTGGCAAAACGCTGTCATGAGGAAGCGCGGTAGCAGCAGTGGGTGAAGTGACCTTCGTGCTGTCTGTCGATTCAACGCCAACTGAGCGTCGTGAACACAGCACGCAAAGAGGTACGCGCCTTTTGCAGAACGCTTTGGAGATAAGGCGCGCGGGACCGCGTGCGGCCGCTCCAAATACGCATTTGCTGTCGGAGTATACCACCGCTCCCCCCCCCCCCTCGCTCTCGCAATGCTTTTCCGCTTTCCACCCTAGCGCTGGCGAGCTTGAGCCGCCATCGTCGATTCTCTTTGCGCATGGTCGCTAAATACGCAGTTGCTGCTGCAGAACAACGCCGCCACTCTCTCATCCTCCCATGCCCCCATGGCCTTTCGCGCGATGGAAGACTGCGCGTTTCCTCTCATCTCTCCCGCGCGTCAAATGCAGCCGCGATCACCGGCTCCCCTGGCGCGCTTTTAGCCTCAGCATACGGCGCCTGGCGACGGCGTTATCGACTTAGTACATTGTACGAAGCGTCACGGTGACGCCGGCGCCAAGGCCAACGCCGACGGCAAAAATGCACCTGGAGTGTCCACATAATTGCTCTGTCAGAAGAGCTATGTGAGAAGAGCTGTGATGAGTAACAATGGCGTCATGAGTCCACTGCTTCTCCCCTCTCCGCTCTCCTCTCCCCGCCCCGAAAAATAAAGACTACTGCAACGTGGATACACTGAAGTATATAACCTGAAAAAGAAATTTCCTTATGTTCCACAGTCAGCAGTAGGACCACACGTAATGTCAGGTAAATGTCATTGCTCAACTTCGTTCCACGTCTTCACTTCTTCTGCGTCAGTTTCTTCATGTAAGTCAAGGATGTGTACTTCGCAGAGGTGCATCCATGAGCATTAACTTGCTATAAAAATTGAAAGCCTAACATGCTTTACAGTTAGTTTCAAGTAAAGCACTCCTCATTAAACTTCCTTGGATGAACTTTTGGACATATCGTCTTAAGAGCATTGTAGTGCATAGCCTTCTGCCTTTTCCCTGTGCCCAGTTGTCTTCATAATTTTAAGAAAGTAGTTGAGGGAAAACACGAGGAATGCGGGAGATGGAAATTCAAGACGATGAGTAAAACAAGAACAAGGTGAACAAGGTTTTGCTCATCAAAGAAGTACTTGTGTTTCCCCAACAACGCACATACTTCTTTTTTCCTTGACGAGGGCGTTGTTTAGTGTATTTTCGCCACACCTATTGCTCTTGAAACACGTAAATTCTGCTAACAGAGAACAATCCACCTTGCGATCACAACTGCAGTGAAGCGCCTGACAAGGGTAAAATATTAGCGCGATAGCGTTAAGAAGCCCTTGTCGCAGAAAATCCAGCGTTGGCATCCCGTGCTGGCGTCCCCGCGTCGGCATTGGGCGTCGCTTTGGCAAGAAGAATTTTGAAAAAAATTCCAAACGAGGCATACCCAAGCACTTCTCTACCATCAAAGTTGCTCACACCTTGCATTTTATTCTTTACAAAGTTATTCTTCGGAATTTTGAGAACGGCGCCCACAAACGAGCTAATGAAAAAAAAAAAAACACTGACATCGCATGTCCTTTGTGCTAGCTCTTCTCAGACTTAAAAGTGTGAAACAATAACGGGAGATAGACCCACGCAAGAAGACGCGTTTCTACCAGAAGGCTCACGTTCGTGCATAGCGTTTACAGCAAGCGTTTCCCGGTAAATGTTAGGGTTACGTAAGCCGCAGTTGCCGGGAAGCATGAGAAGCAGCAATTAGTCTTTGAATGCTATCGCATTCCATTCTTAAAGGCAGAGCTTATGCATCCTCTAAATGTTGTTTCTTTAATGAGGTATTAGGCTAAACAAATTCGAGGACGCTTAAGCTTCGCCTTCAAGAGTGGAACGCGATAGCGTTATCACACCCCGTTCGCACCACCCACTCATTCGCTCGGCATGCGCTTGAGTCACACAAAGAAACGTGCGCCTGAGCAAGCGGAACGAACCAAAGAACTCCGTGTCTCGGAGGGAGAAACGATATACGCGAGCCAAACATCGTGATCGGCACGGACAGCCGGGCCGCAACGTGCCATGAAGGCGGACGCGATCATGGGGCTGATGCCTCGATGGTATCGTCCTCTATCTTGCTTGGGAGCACCACGAAGACGCATGACTCCTCGCCAGCAGCACGGCACACATCGCAGGGGATGGTTTCCCACCAGACACGCTACGGCGCAGCGATCACGTCAGAGGCGTCCCGCATCGGACGCAGCACCTAGGAATCGCGCTGTGAGCGGAAAGAGGAGCCGCGTCGCCTAAACACGAGGGCTCGAGTGACGCATGCTGGAAGTTGGAAGGGAGAGAGCAAGAAAACTTATTAAACGCAAGGGTACTGGGGCATCCTCGCACCGGTCTCCGCACGTCCCCAATGCGCTCAAACGAGACGAAAGGGAGAAGCGGGCGAGTGGCGCTCCCTCTATCGGGGCCGCGCCGTACATTGCGAGGAGGGAGTCTTCTGTGTTTGCCGGAAGAAGGCTCTGCACGTGCGTCAAGCGCAGAAGAAATGTAGCGGAAATGTACTACGCTACTCGTTTAACTGCGACTTCTGTAATTTACATGCTCATAATTACAGATATACACCGCAGTATAACTTTCTACGACACGTTTCTAAGGCAACAACGCATTCACTAGAGGCGCCTTTGTCGCGCTTTGAACCATCGAACTCATGGCTGAGTGGTTGCGTCTCCGTCTCACACTCCGGAAACCCTGGTTCGATTCCAACCCAGCCCATTTTGCAAGCAGTTTTTATTTGTGAATTACCTTCATACATTTTTTCGCTCACGGCCAACGCCGCAGATGTCTGCTTTTCTGCGACACGAGCTCCTTAACGCTGTCACGTTAAAAGCCGTCATGAAGTGTCAGATATTATACGGAATTCAAGAGAGATGAAACTTCATTGCGATATAATATATAGCGACAATGACGCAGAAGTTCCGCCGCCACGGTTTTCGTCGTCGGTAGGATGCTCCGTATAAAGTCCAAGTACCATAAGATCATATCGCAGCCCGCGTGCCGTATGTTCTAGGTGTAAGAGAAAGAGTGCGAGAGTGAGCTCTAGAAGGATCGTGACTTGGCGCCCTCTTTCTTGCCAGTCGCCTAGTGGTGTGTGCGGGAGAGGGAGGGCGTGCAGGTGAGCATGCGTCTCCTTGTTTAACATGCGTCTCCTTGTTTAGGGGCCCCATAAGTCAGCCTATAACACTCCAGCAACATTTCTTGTTCCACCACTGTTGCACACTTCAAGCGTCCGTGTTCCTGCGAAGATCTGTAGTTTTTAATTAACGTCTTCCATGTGTTTTCAGTGAAACACGGATATAAATCTATATAGGTCATGCCTATCAAATATGAGGATAAACCACCAGTGGAACTTTGCCAAGAGATTATACAGTGTGTTCAAAATTAAGCTTTATGATTTTCTTAAAATTAGCTACTGGGAGACACATGAAGACCACCTGTGCAAGTAAGTCATGTGGCCAAGGGGACACAAAGTGAGATGACATTTACTGCTGTCCGCAACCCAATTAACCAAAATGGAATAATTTTAACTTTTTTGTTGACTATAGTAAGTGGGTGTGTTTGTGTTGAAAAGTTAGAAGCAGTGGTGCTTCTACACAGTATCAGTTGGAAGAATTCTTCTAGCTTGTCGGTGCTCCAAGATATCCGACCACAAATTTTAATTGCCGTTCGCATGATTACGCATCCAAAATAGTTGGGATCGGCACAATGCTCCCCCTGATGTGACGCGGCTGTTGCGGGCGGTATTTAGTCAGACAACGGGGCGGAGGCATTGGCAAAGATGATGACTGTGCCCATAAAGGCGTAGCACGCTTTACAGTATGCATAGTCAGAGGGCGCTCTATCGGCGACATGAGTACGTCGCGCCACAGCGTGCGATGTCAATATAGTGAATATCTGTGCACACTGACAACACGAGAAATAAAGTAAAAAATAACTTTGCACATGACAAAGAATAAAGCACAGGGTATTGCAAGTTCTCATAAATGTGCATGCATTCTCAGAGCAATTTACAAATTATTGTCTTTCTAGGAGACTGCAGAAGGCCAATATCTATTATGGGAGGCACATAGGTCCTAAATAAGACATGAGCGCTAACCCCCTTTATGGTACAAAGGTTATAAAAAGGTATAAGGTGCCCCAGAAAGGCTGGCCATCCTGAGTCACCTTATCCCTTTTATAACCTTTATACCACAGTGTGCTGTTCCATCTGTCAGCCTCTTTATTGATTTTGGAACCCCCTTCATGTGAGACGTTACCACAGCATTGACGCCACTGAGCAGACGACATTCAACATATTTCATTCTTCACTTGTACTCCCCGTGACTCTTTATTGCTGTTTCTTGTCTTCGCAAAAAGGCTCCTCAGTACATCGCTACACTTATGCCGGGCACGCTGGCTTTTCAGTAAGTGATGAGCCATGGCTATTCCTGGATGATGACGCAGAATATATGTCGCAAGCTGGTGACGAAGTCTCGACATCGACCCGATTGGAGCTCACCCCCTTCTACGTGCCCTCTTCAGGAAAACGCCTCCCGCACGTGTCATCATCATAGGGGAACTGCACCTGCGAATATTCTTACAACAACGAAGCTTTGTCGTTATAAGAAAGTGTCTCTCTCACTGCAAGTGAGAAACCTAGGTGCTGTAATGAGCGCGGCCGTTATATAAAAAAACTAAAGCGCGAAGCAACCGCTGTATTTTATTTTTGGAGGTGTGAAATTCCAACTGAAGCCACTGTAATCCTACTTCGCGTGCAAACGCCTTACAGAAACAAGGTATCAATAGGGCTTTAGCACTCAGAAAAAAGTGGTTAGGTAAAGTTAACTGTATTGTTAGGTAATGCGCTCTTTCCGTTTCCTTCGCCTCTTCCTGCGGTTGTCTTTTTTGGATGCGCAACTTCGTTCTTCAAAGTGATGTTTCCCATAAATAATTATTTTTGTCACTGTGTGCTATGAACAAAATATATTCCCATGTTTGTAACAGCGAATATAGTAGAGAAAAGTGGCCTTCGGGGTCAAAATACTAAAGAATTGTGATGCCGAAAGGTAATTTACGGATAAAGAATTCCACTTTCCAATGTGATACCATATCGTCAGCGACAAACACTGGTGGATGCCACGAGCTGAAGCGGCCAGCAGGAGTTGAATAATAAAAAAAAAGAAATATATCAGAAAAAAGTCACCACCTACGATAAGCTATCTGAATTTTGAAACCTTGACACTTCTCCTTCCTGCGTCTCACCCCACACAGGCAATTTTTTTTAACAGATCTCACACCATTTCTTTCCTTATTTTCAAAATATTTTGATCTAGTACCATGGTGACCATGCAAGAGTGATAGCAGAGAGGCGGCAGGGGAAGCTGCAGCGCACAACGCACACACAGAAAGAAAAAACGAAAAAAAAGAAACCCGACTTGCGCTTATAGAACAACGTAGCAACCTAAAGAGTGGCAACAACACAATAACCCCAGTCCGGCCTCTCTAGAATTCCGGCCGCATTGTTCCGGTTGCTGCGGCGGCGTCATCTTGGCGCACATGTGTATTGGCCGGCCGGAAGGCGTTCGAACAACGACCACAACCTGCCCAGATCATACACAGTCACACACAGACATTCTCACGCAGGCGAAGATGTACACAAAAACACAAAGCACCACTACAGAGTTGCTGCTTTCTCAGAGGTCGCGAATTCGCGAAGTAAATGCGTCAAATCTGAAACGGCAAAGCAGAGCGGATGGAGATAAACGAAACGTGGTGGCGCTTTTTTTTTTCCTGGCAACATGGTTTCGAACAAAGGACAACGGGCTCGAAAACTTTTGCCTGCCTTTTCGCTAGTCTTGGAGGCGGAAGTGAAGGGTGAAAGCAATATAATAGCGGTAAAAAAGAAAGAATAAAAAGCGAAAATCACCATTCTGCTTGCGACAACACCGGCGATGAAAAGCCCGAAATGCGGATGAGGCGAACGATTCGTTCCGCTTTATTTATTTTGGACCGCTTCAATGTGCCGAGGGTCAAGATTGATAGCATCTGGCGTGCAATAAGTCATGGAAAGTATAATGACGTGCTCGCCATCACTGGCGCATCACCCAAAGAGTCTAACTATGCTTCCGCACACGAAGTGTAAATACGCCACTCCGATTAGGAAAGCAGACGTTCCCCTCGCAGAAAATGACTATTGTGTGAAGATACCGATTCTGAGCATATTTTCTGGTATGCCGGTTATGTGTATTTGTTGTGCGTTCTCTTTGTTTCATTTGCTCTACATGGGGATAGCATTGTGAGATGCCATCGAGCGGTTTAGAGGAAGCCACTGCAAGAGGATTCGTTGAAAACATTGTAGTTGTAGGAGTTAAATATAGACAGAAACACTAAACAATAGCTTAAATACGCTCCGAAACGACCGATCGCACCGAAAAAGCTCTGATCTCATCAAGAAGAAGTATTTTAATGATTGGAAAATGGCCGGACAATGGAGCATCTGGCCTGCTACTCTACGTAAGGGAAGGGGAAGAGGGGAAGAAAAAGGGTCACAATGGGGATGATAATGGGGGGAACGAGGTGAAGGACACATTACACAACTGGTATCACAGGCGTGAGTCCAGGCCCGTGTCACCTAGGAAACGTGAAAATGCACGCATTGTCTCTGTCGTCTGCCAACTCTGTGGCCATGCGCCTAGCAAGAGGTCCTCCGACAGTGGTCCATTGTGTGAATGTCTCAATGTATCTGCCATTGTCAGTCTTTCGCGCGCATACTCAGGGCACACCATGAGCACATGTTCTATAGTCTCTACAGCGCCACACACTGAACAGGCCGGGGAGTCTGTCCGTCCAATAATGTGCAAATATTTGCGCGTGAAGGCGACGCCTAATCGCAGTCTGTGTATCAGGCATGTATGAGGGCGTGAAATTCCACGCAGAATAGGAAATTTCCTATCGAGATCTATCCATTTAAGGCGGACGTGATGAGCGTCTGGCTAGGCCCAGTATCTCCTCGTCGCACTCCTCAATAATTCCGACAGGAGGCATGTGATGTCCGGTCTAGAGAATGGAACTACAGTTCGCAGGCCATTGCTATTTTCTATTTTCAGAAACTAAGAATCTGGGACCATGGCCCCATGCGTCGCAGGCTTAGAAAGTGACGCGGGCGCTGCTACATTTTATGAAAGCGACTGACCTCACTGACCGATTATAGGCGTGAATATATGGACATCCGCATGTACTCAAACCGATAGTGCCTTCTTCTCTCCCTCTCCTTTCTTTTCTTCCCTTAAGCCTCTTCCCCTGTGTAGGGTAGCAAACTGGACGTGCGTGTGGTTGACCTCCCTACCTTTCCTTCCTTCCTTTTCATCCCCCTCCTTCACGTAAATTTAATTAATCTCTCCTTATGAAGCCTTTCCAATCTGAGTGCGCAAGAAAGTCTTCCCTAATCTTTCATCTATTTTCTTGGCAAAAAAGCTGCTTGCTTCAAAAAAAAAGGAAACGTTACTTTAATTTAGTCAACCACAACAAATATTGTCACCTAGAAATGTGCCTGTCATGGTCAATATTTTGCTATGCACCCCACGCTTATTACTCTAAGTTTGGAAAGACCAGACAGCACAGATGTTTCTTTTAATAGGGCTCGTTCTTGCTTCTTAGGTCGACCTTACTCGATTTCTTTATTTCAAAAGCATTGAAGGCTGCGCTCACTAGCGAGTAGATGCACGCTCACACAAATTGCATTTGCTACTCACCTTTGGCAAAATTCAGAGAAGAGTCGTACACGAAACAGGAGCTCATAGTCTCTCAACCTTTCGGTACTTTTGCTTGCCGATCAGAAATTTCCGGTAACCACACAGCCACAGATTAAACTCCGAGGCTAATATCCGTGAATTTTGTGAGGTCAACTGGTTTGAAGAAACAACTAACAAGCTCTGCACTCTGCGAAGCCAGTGTTACGAGGATGGAATCGCTGCAGGTATACACAGCGACCACCTCTGCAAAGTCGTCCCTAATCACCTTAGAGTCATACACAAAACAAGCGTGCAGTTTTCTTCAGTTGAAAAGCAACTAGCCGTATGCTTTTACTCGGCCAGAAACATTAACCATTCTGTATATTATCATGTGTCCTCTGCGACATAATATAGAAACACCAAGCTTTATTGCGCCATTTTATCCAAAGCGTGTACCACTAGACCCAGCATCTTGGGAAGAAGATAAGCATTTAGTTCTGTTGGAAAATACTTACTAATCATAGAAACAACAGCAATTCTCAATCAAGATTAGCTATTTTACTAGCACTGTCGAAATCTTGAATATCAACCTTAATGTCTAAAAGCGGAGTAAACCTAATCTTGCCAGACAAGAGTCAAAGGACTGTGGCACTGTAGAATTTAAATTAACTTACCTGATTTTGCTGAGTTATCTTTTTTAGCGCCAGCTTCGTAATAAATTTCATTAATGCTTCTGTTGAATGCAGCATGCACTGTTACAATGCTCTAAGAGCGGTGCAGTTTCCCATGTTCTTTTAGACTGTTTCTGTGAATATTTCATTTAACACCTTTCTAAAGACAAGAGCCGTGCTTTCTGATTCTCGAACATTTTAGTCGTCCCTGACAACATGAAAAAAAATTCTCACTATTTTTGTTTCTAGCTGGTTTCATAAATTATATTGCATGTGGCTGGGCCATTCGACTCAAGTTGCAGAAAGAAAGTGCGTTTGATTCAAACAGTAAAAAAAAACGAACTATACCGAGATATTATTGTATTTACGATGCCCGCAAATAAGATGAACGAATTAAATTACAATTTTAGTGCGTTTTAGCATGTGCTCATATAAACATAAATGGCAACGCTTCCCGTTGGCTGGTCACACTCCGCAATGTTTATTTTATTATTATAGGTATTTTATTCAGATTTTTCTGCAAAGCTCTCCTTAATGTTGCATAAAGTGACGTCACCCGATGTCTACCTATTTTTTTATATTGGAAATACGCAATTGACTTTTAGCATTTCATGATCATTTAAAACACGCGGAATATTTTATGCATGAAGCACTGGGGCACTTTATTGATGGTTCGATTTTGCTTCACTGTTATATTACTCAGGCGATGGAGACATTAGTTGACAAATATTGACTCAGAATCGCTCAACTTTTTGGATTGTGTGAATATTTCTTATGTGTACAATATTACGTTTTACCAGGGTAGAACGAGGTGCACCTATCATTTTCCTACGCAGATAAACTTGAGAGCCCCGCTATTTTTACGGCGTTCCTAACGACAATAGCGGTGCTTCGTTTTGAAATCCTGACTCATTTTCATGGCAAAATGTGATGGCATGTTTTAATTTTGAAAACAACATTCTATCATCCGGCCTGGCAAGACACGGCAGATGCAAGGACTCCATTTGTTTTTCTCATCACTTTCACCTTTCTTTTTTGTTGCTATTGCGTTGAGTTCTCCTGCCCTAATTTTCCCTTCTCCCAGAGTCGCCAACTAAAGCAACGCAAATTGAGCCAGGTTCCTTCGTAAGATTGCCAAGCCGTTGATGCCAACATATATTTCGGATAATAAAATAAAGAAGCGTCACGCTATATCTGCACTATAGCACACCCTATTACCGTAAATTATTATAGGAAATAATGGTCACAAATACGTTATTTCGCAACG